>NW_024868336.1:45783-72046 GCF_013358625.1 Macadamia integrifolia | reverse complement strand
AAAAAAAAAAAAAAAAAAAAAAAAAATCCTAATTGGGCACCACCAGATTTGATTAGGATCTGGAGTTATTCTCTCTGTGCAAGCTGTCGCATAGTCTTCTTCAATATCCTGTTGATCTACTCCTGATTATTCTCCACGCAATGCTGTACAAAAAGTCTTGGAAGTTCACATCTACACGGTGGTATATACCCAAACAGCTGGCCTTAAATATCTCACACAAATCTGGGATACATTCTAGAGATGCTGATCAAAATAGGGTGCCAAGTTAGAATGCTTGATAGGGGAGAAATAGGATAACTAAGGTTGAAAAAATAGCCAGGCTTTGGGCCAGAGTTGAACCACGTTTGCAGTTCCAATTATGGACTTGATCTGCATTACTCTAGAACCCGTGTCTACTTCAACTCATCCATCCCTTAAAAGACGAGTTAAAACAGGAAGTAGTCAGGAACAATCAGCAAAACTAAATACAATTAAATAGGAAGCACATTCACTTGATCAAATTGATAATGTTGGATTCCCTCTACAGCAAGGTTTTAAAACTCGATCTCACTGGCCATCTCGCTATCCCTATTTTAGCCATTCTAAACACAATGGAAACATCAGGTTTGCAAAAAACAAACTCAAAATGGTACTTTGACTTCGTACCCTATGTAAGTAGTCTCCGACTCTTTGGACCTTAGGCTAGTATGCTCAATTTCACAATCCACATTCCAATATCAACACATGACACAACAATCATAAGAATTTAAAAGACATCATATATAAGCAAAGTAACTCCAAATGTAGATGAAGAGGTAATATTATCTACTCTTTAAGCTTCAATGAGTGTAGGACTAGAGATTGTCAAGCGAAAGCACCAAAGTCCTTGCTCGGTGTTTTTTCTTCAAAAAGTAGAGAGGCGAGATTTGGTGAGATTTGGTGAGATTTAGCGAGATCTGGCGAGATTTGGCAAGATCTCAAAATCTCGCTTGAGATTTGGTAGGTTTTCTGCCTCGCTAGTTGGGCCATCTCGCCTTTTGGAAATAACGAGATCTTAGCGAGATCTCGCCGAGTTCTTAAACCATCCTCTACAGACCCAGATGGTTTGTGAAAAGAGAGACTGAGGGAGGTAGAGAGAGGCCCTTCGTTTTTCATTGATTTTCCTGAATTTATCTGATAAGAGGAATATAAGTATTTATGAAAAGTAAATTAGGACATACTGTTCTTGCAATTCTTATACATGTCTTGTGTCATGCCTCTAGTGTTAGAGATATATTAGTTATGTTTCACTAAGGGTAGTTTAGTAAATTGTTATGTTATATTTTATTTTCCTTTTTCACTCCTTAGGGACCGTATGTGTAATTTCCTTCCTTAGGGAGGTATGTGTAGTATCTTGTAAATATATTAGCGAAGGTAATATATTGGTGTTAGTGAGAATTTACTCATAACACGTCATTCCCAAATACAATCGATTCTCTTCTTCTCCCTCTTCCACTTCTCCATCTTCTTCTCCATCTTCTTCCTCATCCCTCATCTCATTGTTCTTCACTCATCCTTATATTCTAACTTCTAATGCTTTCCTACTTATTCTTTTACCAGTTCTATGATAATATTATATAATATAAATGAAGGAATAGGATAGAAAGGATAGTGTATATTCAGCTGTAGAAGAATCCAAGAAAGAAGAGCTGAAGCCAACCAAAGAGCCCGAAAAATATTCCCAAGTCAAATCAATGCACATGCAACATTAGCTCAGAGATGCACAATATAGCCATCATTTATCTGACATAATCCCAATATTTCTTCTCAGTATTGGTTCCTCTTTCTGCTTCATGTTTCTTTCTGTTTTTTTACTTTTGCCTACAAAGGCACTTTATTTTCCCTATTGCTTGTGAATTCATTGGAATACAATCTATCTCCCTTTTATTTTACCTGTCACTGTTGCTTTGTTAAATGTTAAACTCATTTGATTTCTCATGTCAACATTTCAGAGTCCTGTGATACTCATTCTGAAGAGGAGAAAATCCTTCCAGAGAAGAATAAGAAAAGAAGGGTCAAGACACCATCCCAAGTTGAGGCTTTAGAGAAATTTTACAATGGTATTGTTGATCCTCTTCACCCCCTCCCCCTCATTATTACATGCATGATTTTATCTACTGTGTTAATGCTAAAGAAGTACTGTCCTTTTATTGAGACTGATTTAGACAAAAAATCTTTGTGAAATCCAGAACATAAATATCCTTCAGAGTCAATGAAGTCAGAACTGGCAGAAGAACTAGGATTTTCAGAGAAACAAATCTCTGGATGGTTTTGCCACAGGAGGTTGAAGGATAAAAAGTTGAGGGAGGAAGCATGTGCCAACGGAAGACAAGATCTTTCGAGTGGTGTTATACAAGAGCATGGCAGTGGACTTAGGCAGGATTCCTGCAGCAGCACCAAGCAAGGTGACTATAGACATTTTGATCCAAGGGAGGTGGAAAGTCGTAGGCTCTATGGCCAGGATTATCCAGTAACAGACGTAACTTATAAGAATATGGGTCAATATATGCATGCTGGACATTATGGTACAGCGGACAACACATCTTCAGGAAGTAGCTCAGCTTCACAGGACAGGTTACTTCCTCTTAGTGGGAATCAATATGATATGGAGCCATCAAGGTATCATTCTCGGAATAGTAACAATACGCCAATGGATACGAGGGGTGTGCAGGACAGAGGATATATGAGGGGATATTCAAACTTGCAGGATGATGTTGAACATGCTGCTATCACTGCTGTTAAGAGACAATTAGGGAGGCAGTACCTGGAAGATGGTCCACCACTTGGTGTCGAATTTCAGCCTCTTCCTCCTGGTGCATTTGAACCACCACCAATTGATGATCTGGACCATGATAATCTCTTAGGTAGGAGTATCAGATTTTTTTTTGCACATTTATTAGAAGTTGATTTTGTTGTCACTACTTAAATGGCCATTGATGTTACCATCATTTATTTTCCTGCTTTAATAGCCATCAAAAGTCACTTCATATTTCTCTGTTATATCTGATGCCATGGAGAAGTAAATGGACTGTTCTGCTCTGTGAAGATAGTGAGTCTTAGTCCTAGTTGAACAAAGGGAAGTTGAGCAAGGTCTATTGTTCAATAGAGGGCTGAGAACAATTTGTTGCAATAAGCTGGGAAGCAAGAGTATTTACTCTATCTATGTTAATAATTTAAGATGTATGTATGGTTTAAACAGTATTGAAGATTTAGTTATTGATCCAACCAATATTTTCACAAACTAATATTAGTGATAATTGTGGCTTACCTGTGGTGTTGACAAAGCATGTCTAGAAAATTTTGGGTTGATTTACATATGGGTCCCACTTGGTGTTGCTGGTGAATTCAGGTGCATCATCAATCATCACCCAAGTGTAGGGCAAGTCAACCTATGGTGGGCTGCTGAAATAGTTCAGGGATTCCGTTTGGTTCTATTCAATGTTTGTTTGGGTTTTGTTTTATGTTTGGTCAGTTCAGGTTTGAGTCCTCTATTTTTGGTTTTATGGATTGATGTTTGACTCACAGTCGGAGTCTTCAATAGGAAACCAGGTGGGGGGGGGGGATGCCAACATATATTTGCCCAAACTTTAATTCTTCAAAAATTTTCAATCTCCCATTTCTGAGTTCAATAACTCTGGAGGTGAAGTTGGCTTACGTGCAGGATGCCCGATCATCAGAGATGTTATTCTTGCATTCCCACAATGGCAAGGAAAAATGATACTTTTTTCTTTGTTGGGGTAGTGTTTTGAAGATCACAATTCCCCCAAGAAAAAAAAAATAAAGAAATATTAGGATTTTAAGATCTTGTTTGACTTTGTTGGTTTACAGTAATTCTTTGTCATTTGTCACAGTTTTAGAATCATATAACCACATAGAAGTGCTTTTTTTTTTTTTTTGTCACATTTACAATGTACTCAAAGGATTTATATATGCCTTATCTAAACAATACATTCTCCACCAGACACCCCTTTGTGAAAATTTGGATCTAGGAAAAACGCTTTCACCTATGCTTCCGAAAAGAAACCCTTAGTTCTCCTTCAGCCGCCACTCTGGCCGGGCAGCTCCCTCCCTCCTCTCTCCCTCTCCCTCCGCCTTCTCTCTCTCTCTCTCTCTTCTCTTCTCTTCTCCCTTCCTCCACCTTTATTCTTTCTTCTTCTTCTTCTTCTTCTCTCTCTCTCTCTCTCTCCCTTCTTCCTCTTCTTCTCTCTCCCTCTCCCTTTCTCTTATATTTCTCCCTCCGTTCCTAGTATCAGCCACCTCGTATGGTGTTGAGACAGCTGCAACCGCTCGGCTCGTCTTCCCGCCGGCCGCCTGCCTTGCTTGGTCTACAATTGTAATGTTGTTGGTCCCTTCTAGGTTAGTAGCTTTACAGTCACCGCCTCGCCAAGCCTACTGCCCTTCTGGATGCCACTCCCACCTGGCCTGCTGTCCCGCTGGTCATCAGCCCCTCTTGGCTGTCCACCCTTTCCAGATTCTAGGCTCGTTGTGGTCTGTCCGCTAGCCTGCCTGTACCGCCGAACTTGCATCTCTGTTGGCCGCTTGCCTGGCCTGCTGCCCTTCTGGATGCCACTCCTGCCAGGCCTGCTGTCGGTTTGTTGTTAGCTCCTCAAGGTTGTCCACCCTTATTGATGCCAGGCTCGTTTGGTTTGTCCGCTTGCTCGCCTCGTTGGCCTCCACCTCCATTGTCTGGCTACCATGCTGGGTCTGTTGGCTGTTGGCTGTTGGCTGTTGGCGGCCTACCTTGTTCAGTCTGTTGGTCGCTGGATCTATGTCCCAATCGGCAGTATCCTCTTCGACACCAGCCCACTGGGCCGCTCTCGGCCGGCAGCCATCCCCCCGTTGCCCTCCGAAAGGCCAGCACCCCTCCACCTTGGAGACCCCCTCCACAAGGCCAACGCTCCTTCACTGTGGTTGCCTGTATCATGTAGCTTATTGCAACAAATTTTTCTCAGCTGGCGGTGCTTGTTCTTCGAGTTGGTGGCTAGGAACTGTAGCGTTGAGATCTAATTGTTAGGGTTTGCGGTTCTCTTCCCGGTTTGAGTGGTTTGCCCTTCTTTTCTATTTGGGCTTCAGGGCCGGGTTGTAGGAGATTTTTTGCCCATGTGGGCCTTGGATGTTGCCCTTTATGGGCTTTGTTACCCTTGTTGGGTTTGTAATTTTCCCTTTGGGGCTATATTTTCCCTCCCCTTCTTTCATTGCATTTACTATTCACCCAAACAAAAAATATATGGCTTATCCTGTACATAGTTTCTATAATTTGTTTATTTGTTTTCAATTGCATTTTTCCACTGAGCATGCTGTTTGTGCTTTATTGTTCCATGAGCCATCACTACTTCTGAATTTTCTGTCTTGATGTTTTACATTCCAGTATTGACTTGCATTAAAAAAAAATGAAGAGGAAGAATAAAATGATATTATTTATTCTATGCCCAGTTGGTGAAGGAGCTGTAACTGTTTCTCTCCCCACCCCACCCCCCAAATTCTCCTTGACCCAGAGATCATGTTCTTCTTGCTTGTAACTCAAATATGAGATCCTGATGTAAAATTTTATTTTTCTGTAATTAATACTCCTTACAGAGCCATATTATGTTGGTGACCCCATCCAGCAGGATTCTCTGAGCATCCCAAGAAGCTCTAATGCACATGGTACTGGCATGGTAAGTGCACCTTCTAATAAGGTTCTTCTATCTTGGTTAATGTATATGACATAAAATTTCTTTATTTGATTTGGTAAACATATCTATGAGTTGGTCACTGAGAGAGGGGGGTGAATCAGTGATCTTCAAAACCAATCCCTTAAACCTCACACTTTTCAGGTGAAGACCTTCACTGGCAGTTCTCAACCGCACAGCCCATGGAACAGTCACAGACCACACACCACCTTGTAGAAAAACACATGCACACATACATATACAGTTATCACCAGCCATTCATCACACATCCCATCCTCCTTAAACCATCTTGCAACTGATAATCTAACAATGCAAATACACAAGAAAACACACCACACGACGGAGATATACATGGTTTGGCAGTGTGCCTACATCCATTGTGCAAATGGCCTAATTTAGTCTCTGTATATAATGCACAATACAAGTTCATGTCACACCCACGAGATAGGAGCACCGATCTCTTGCTTTGTGTAGCACTCACTGCACAGGAGCTCCAACACCCGACTAGCAAGCACCCACTTGTTATATTAAGAATACAAAATAATAGTTGGCTTATATGAAAGTTACAAGCACACATCGTATACAAATCCCACCCAGTAGACTACAAGTATTGACTTAGGTAATATCACAAACACCTAGCCTATAGTTAGATATAATACAAAGGGAATTTGCTAAAAGGGTTACCTGCACAACTAGGTGACCTCCAGAGATGTTGTTGACTAGATGTCTCCAATCACTAATACACTCCTCTGCTTTCTTCCTCTTTGTTCTTTCTCTTCCTTTTCCTTCTCACAAACGCTGTTTCTTTTTCCTTTATTCTCCTTCTCAAAACATTGTTGGTCTTTCATAATTTCTTCAACCACCAATCTTGTTTCCTTCAATAGATCATTTAGCACATAAGAATGATTGGTAGCAAACGATTTGCACATGGAATCTCCTTATTCCTCTCTATCTTCCCTCAACTTCTTCTGCAATCAACAACAGGTTCACCTAGCTTCAGATCTACATAAAAAAAGGATTTGTGCTAGCAAGTGCACTGCCAGACGCTTCAGCATTATTTGCCTTACTTTGGTTGCCATGACCCCGTCCACGACCAGAATTGGTAGGGGAAATTTCTGGAAGAATTCCTTGGTATGGCGCTCCTTCCCACAATACTCACACTTGACAAGTTCCTTATCAGAAGAATAATCACCTGTATGTGTGAGACCTCCACAGGAGGACTAGAACCAGAGCCCGTTGTCACGGCCTTAGACCTTCCTAAGCAACCGCGCCGGTACTTAGCACTCTTGCTAGCACTAAGTCAGCCTTACTATGCTCCTTAAGGGAGTTGGGAAGAGAAGTAGTGAACACTAGAGAGTTTGAGTGAGAGAACTTTGTCTTGTACTAGAGAGCTTTGAGTACAATGCTTGAATGGTCTCTTGCTTGGTGCCTTAGCCAAATGAGGCCACTCCTATTTATAGGCAACCAAGGTCTCAAAGAACGCCTAAGATTCTAACACTTGTCCTCCATCCAATGGTTAGGAATGTTCTACCAAGAAGATTAGAAACTTCCCACCTCCTTAGTGGAGAACTCTAGAATCCTCCTATTCCCTTAGCTATATACAAACAACCTCTAAATCTTTCCTTGCTTCTAGAGGTTTCTCTAGAAGTCCCGTTAGACTTGCCCACACAATGGTAGATAGTTCTAGACTCAAGACCTCTCTACAAGTATCTAGACTTCCTACACTTTGGTAGAAAGTTCTAGAATCTTACCTAGCCCAATGAACAAAGTCCATGGGTTGTGAGCTTGGCCCTTGGGCTTTGTTGGGTGGGTTGTGACACTGTGCCAGTAAGAAGGGCTAATGGATTCTGGGAAGGCTGCATCATTATTGTGTAGTAGCTATCTTCTGATGGAACCATGGCATAAGCTTGCTTTATAGATGGAAAGGTTCTCGGTTGAGGACATGGGCATGAATTTGATCAAACTTAACATTGAGACCAGCCAAAAAAATCATACATGGATTTTATCTTTCCACTTCTTGAAGTTTTGTAAAATCCGTGATAGTAGTAGGATGATACTCCTCATAAAAATCTAGTTCGTGCTAAAGAGTCCTCAACTCAGAGTAATATTGGGATAAAGTCATGTTCTGTTGCTTGAGATCATGAACCTTCTTGCGAAATTCATATACCTGAGCATCATTGCCAACTTGGGAATATGTTTCGTTGGAAACCATCCAGATCTTGGCAGCAGTGTCTAACAGAAGATACCCCCTAGCAACATTGGGGCTCATAGAATTGATGAGAAAGGACATCACAAGAGAATTGCTAGAACTCCACTTCTTCTGAGACGGACCAGTAGCAACAGGCTTCTCAGATTCCCCTATCAGATATCTAGAGTAGCCACAGGGAAATCGATTGAAAGGAAGTGGGAACAAGACCACATCAGGTAATTGCTCCCATTTAACTTGATGGAGCAGGCAGGGAAGGTGAGAAAGTCACCAAGAGAGCCACAACTTCTAGTCTTTACGGTAGTAGATATGGTAGAGTCCTCAGATATGGCTATTGATCACTTGTGGAACTGGAAAAAAAAAAAATCAACCAAAAATATTCTAAGCATTTAAAGCGTTCAGAGCTGAAGCCTAGGAAGGTTTTCTTATATCATAATGGCACACAAAAAAAGAAGGGAAAAGAGCCCACGATGGGACTAAGAACTCACCACTGAGGTTGATCCATGAGAAACAAGAAGAGTTGAGAGAGAGAGAGGTGCTAGCTGGAAGGTGGTGGCTCTAAGGTTCAGAACCCAACTTGGATCTCTACTCTTATACCATAATGGAACTGGGGGAATGACTGAATGAGAGTTTTGTCACTTAGACATAGGCCCAGATTTATTTCTAAGAGAAAAGTATGTTCAAAGACAAGATTACCCTTATACCCATATTACAAAAGATTTTTTTTTTTTAAATCTTTGAAATTCTATGTTTGGAAGTTGTTAGGTATGCAAAGCTGATAAACTTTGAACACTTTAACTGGACAAGAACTAGGTTGAAAGAACTTAATGGAACTGTTGTTGGATAATATCAATAACAGAGGTAGATATCAAGGTAGCTCTTTGCATTTTCCCTTGGTTTGTGTCAACACTGATTTTCTCTTGGTCAAAGAGTCCCACCTTTCAACTTGAGAATCTGGTTCACTTTCAGGTAAAATATGTGAAAATTGAAATTTGTTTTAATTCATTTGTGGAGGGGACTCAGTAGCCAGATGGAACTTGATTGAAAATTGAATCAGTTGGATTGTAACGTGGGTTTGAGGATTTGTTTTTCCGGTTTGAAACCACGGTGGAGGTAATTGGCAGCCTTAGAGAGGGATTTGTAGGGGAGTGCTTGATGCAGTCCAAGACCTCAGATTAGGCATCCGATTGTGTTCCAAGTTTGGTCCATTCTTGGTCCAATTTTTGGGCTTAATAATCTGGTTTGATTCTGCCATTTGCAATCAAACTCTGCCTGAAGAAAATAGTTATCAGCTAGCTTATTTGGAGGTTTAATTATCCCAATCAATACTGGTCACGGACAACTAATGTCCAGCATATTTTGTGGAAGATTATCTTCAGATAGAATCTGAGCCAGTATGTTTCCAAATTTGAAGAAGATATTGTCCGCCATGTCAAGCCAGTATTCTGCCTACATGATAGGGACGACCAGCTGTCCTTTTTGGGTAGAGATTGGCCGTATCAACTAACCTTACTTGAAGGATATTTCCAGAGATTCTGCCAAAGATTAGCCATCATACAGCTTATCTAAGAGGAGATATTCTTCATATTTTCGGCGGGCCTCAGATATTAAGTTGAAGATTAAATTGGTCAACATGGAGGAGGATTTGACAGCTTTATTGGTCCAATAATTTAGAGAGTTTTTTTAATATCTTGTGTGGGTATCTTTTTTTTTGGATGAATAAATAATTCATTACCAAGACGGGAAGAATATGCAAGGGAGAAAAAGGGGGGGAGGGGCAGCCGAAGCCAACAAGAAGAGGCCTTTGGCCGGAAAAAGCAAAATAGCAAAACTAACCTAAACTAGAACAAATACAGAAACATAACCATCATCAAAGCCAGCAAAAAAAAAGGGGGGGGGAGCCAAAATCCAGAACGCCATCAAGTGGGTTGGATAAAATCAACCTGAAGGTTCCAGGATGCAATGATGTGGAAATTTCTATAGGTGTTGTGAACAAGGCAGGATTGTAGGGATGAGGCTTTAGACGTAACATCAAAGTAGATAACTTTCCAAATCATATCAGGGGAACGGGATTTGGAAGTCCATCTACGGATGTTACGCTCCATCCAAGGGTGGTTAATAGTAGCACAAAAAGCCAGTTTGCAATAATGTCACATATGGAGGGACCAAAGGATGTCATATCAATCAAATTCCATTCCCTATCAAAAGGGAGAATAGACATCCACAAAAGAAACAAAATAGCTTTGGCCAATCAGGGAGGTAGTGGGACAAGGTCCCCAAACATCAGTGTGCACAATATGAAAAGGAGCGACAGATCTATTACCATGATAGGGATAAGATGAACGGCAATGTTTAGCAAAAGTACATGGTTCACAATGAAAACATGAGTAGAAGAAAAAGATGTAACAAATGAGGCAACTGTTTCCTCATAACAACAAAAGATGGATGGCCCAAACACTGATGCCAAAGCATCACAGAGTCTATAGAACTAGCATCACTACGGCCACATGCATAGGATTGTGGTGTAGTAAAAAAAGGTAACTACAACTCAAGACGATATCGGTCGCCCTCCTCATGTCTACTGCCAATAGTCCTCTTCGTCACCAAATCCTGAAAGAGACAATGAGGGAAAAAAAAGTGATACAACAATTCAAGGTTTTAGTTAAAGTGCTCACAGACAATAGATTCAGGGTAAGGACCGTAAGGTTAGGAACATGAAGGACAGAATCAAGTGAAATGGAAGAGGTAACAAGAATACTGCCTTTACCAAAGATAGAGGAGAAGGTACCATCAGCTACCCAGATCTTATCCTTACCAGAACAAATGAAGTAGGAGTCATAGTAATGGGATGTACCAGTCATGTGGTCAGTGGCACCAGAGTCAATGACCCACGACGGAGTGTGGAAGATGCAGTGGTGGTGACATGCATAGCAGAAGCTGAGGCATCCTGTGAGGTAGATGGGCTATCAAGCTGAGACATGAACCGGTGAAGCACTGCAATATCATCCCTAGAGAAGGAGCTAGTATTTGTCTGTGCAGGGCCTCTAGTATCAGTTTTTGTTATAGTAGCATGGGTTGTAGCCCCTCCTCTGCGGCCACCACGTGTGTCAGAAGATCCACCATGTGTACTAAGACGGCCATGAAGGACCCAACACCTCTCTCGAGTGTGGCCAGGTTTCACACAATGATCACACTATCGTCTATCCTGTCATCTCCACGGGAGGTCCCTTGACCTTGGCCACCTCCACGCCAGTCTTTGTGAGTAGCGGAGGAAAGAGCAAAGCGCTCAAGTGAAGGTGCAGAATCCATGGCACCTCTCCTGGTTTCCTCACTCAGGAGGTAGCTACACACCTCATCAAGTGTAGGTAGGGGTGACCGGCCCAAAATCTGTATCCGGATCTATTCATATTCTGAATTCAGCCATGTAGAAGTATCAGAACACGCTCTTTCTCAAGAGATCTATAGACCTTGGCTTCATCATCAGGATTGGTCAAATGAAGATCTCGCTAATGGTCATACTCCTCCCAGAGGCCTATAAAAGTGTTATAGTAGTCAGAAATGGACTTAGTCCCCTGCTTCGTGGAAAGTGCCTACTGAAGAAGTTGGTAGACCTTCACAGGAGTCAACTACTCTGTCATAGGTCCTAGAGACATTATCCCAAATATCCTTTGCGGTTTCTTTCCTTATAAATCTCCTACCTATCTTAGGTTTCATGGAGAAAAGTAGTCAAGTCTTGACAATGGAGTTTGCAATTTCCCATTTCTGGTACCCGGGGTCTGCGACAGCGGGAGCCTTGATAGCCTCAGTAATATATCCAAGCTTCCCTCTCCTCCATAGGGATAGCTTCACAGAATGTGACCAATCCAAGTAGTTGGTACTATCCAACTTCACAAGAGAAATATGGGTGTTAGGATTGTCAAAGACAATCGAACTAGGTTTGGTACTACTCGACCCACCCTATGTAGCTTCCATATGTTCCGAGAGATCAGACATAATGTAAGGATATCCCTAAACAACACTCCAAAGGGAAATCCAAAGCAAGGGGGAACACCCAAAAACCTTCTTCTTGGAACCCAGGAAAAAAAAATAGCATGCTAGTAAACCATAGAAACTTGATGGAAAGCCAATAAAATCCACTTCAAACTATGGAGCTTCATCCAATATCTGCACACAAGCATCACCGGAGAGAAATCATCTAGCAAATATAACCAACACATACTCTATCAGCCATTTCAGACCATATATTCCAAAAAAACAGGGACAGACGATACCTGGCAGCAAATGGGGAAGGGGGTAGTGCTCCAACAGCACACCAAATCAGCAAGCAAGGCTTGGGGAGTCAAATCTAGACTCCTGGGCGATTCTTTTAAGCCATACCACACTCTCAACCCAACATGGAGTAGAGAGAAAAAAGGAATCGAAATAGGGCCAGGAGGTAATGCTATTGTGAGCTCCAATCAGTGTTTGTAGCCTTCAAAACTCCTTGTAAGTGCCTTCAACTTGTTTCTACAACTCCATTATACCTCCTTGTATATTTTCTTACATAGTATAGCCTCTAATGGACCCCTTTTTCTTTTAGGGTTCCAAGAGAGACTTAAAAAATGGAGCAAGGAAGATGAGTACTCTCAAACCTTTGCCAAGCTCTGATACTAAGTTAGAAATTAGAAGTCCCAAGGTTAGAGATGAGGGAAGAAGATGGAAGAGAAAAAGGAAGAAGGAGAGAAGATGAGCAAAAGAGGAGATACAGTGGGAGCAAAAAACGTGAATGAGCACTTGCTCATCTCACCCAAATTAGATTCAAATATTGATTTAAGGAATTACATATTCCTCCCTTAGGGAGGTGAAAGAGAAATAAGAGAAATTACATATAAGGACAACTTAACATAAAACAATTCCTAATGTACCCCTAATACACATATTCTAACAGCCAAGACCGAGAAAGGATTGCGACCGACGGGTAATAGCTCCGGGTAATAGCTCTGAGGGACCAGGAGACAAAGGAGTGTTAGCCGTCGGTAGCAGGGGATCGAAACCAATGGGTGGAGGTTTGCAATGATTTCCGGTTGGCGGGTTGTGGTTTCTTTTTTTTTTTCTATTTTGCTTCTAGGGTCAAAATGTTCCTTAGAAGTGGCAGTCGTTTGAGGGAGGGCAGTTAATGTAGGAGTAGATTACAAGAAACCACCCCAGCAGTTTATAATCCCAAACACTACATATAAGACTAGGAAACAAGGGAATAAGACTATCAAATAAACCCCCAAGTATACAATACCCATGCAGGAGCAAAATCAGCACAAAACCTAGGAGAGAGAAAGACCTGCTATAGAGTTGGAGAGAGAGAGGTGCGGCCAGGTTTGTAGGGCCAATTGAGCTGCACTCTTGGGCGTAGGTAGTCCCTAGGGAGAGTACAAAAACCTAAAAATTTGAAGGACTTTTGACGGCTGGTTGATGCGATAATTACTTTCTTGAAAATGAGACCTAGGAGAGAAAATTTGTCAGAATTCTGCAGGGACAGCGGCTGGCAGCTTCAAACAGTCTTCGAAGGTCGATCGAGTAGTCCACTTATGGTGAAGAACAAGTACTCCGATAGTCCAGCAGATCAGATCCTCAATATCGGCGATAGGGGAGATCGATTGACTTCACAAAGGGGTGCTTCTTGCTGATCGATCTCAAGGAACAGAACTTAATTGTATAAGATTAATTAGGGCAGCAACAGTGAACAGAATTTGGTGGTAGATTGCAGGAATAAGAGAATAATAACAAAGGGAAAAGTGGGAGAGGAGTGGCTATCTCGGCCTAAGCTTATCACCCACAGCTATCTCGACTGTTCTAAAGCAATTGACTGCAATCTTTGTTTATTCAAATCTGAAATTATGAGTACATAGGCTCCTCTATTTAAAGAGGGCAGAATAGCAATCCTATCATAACTAGGAGCTAGTTTCCAAATAGGACTAGACACTCCTAGCAGGACTTGGACTCATAATAGGATTAGGACTAGAACTCCAACATGGAGTAGGTAACTAACTAGTCATTCACTAATAGGGAAAGTTAAACTGACTAAAACTGAAATAACAAAGGAAATAGACTTAAAACAGGACTCTAACAGGACACTAACTAAACTAATGAATTAAATCCCATTTTCCTATTTTCTACTCATATTTTAAGCCCATTAAAGTGGCTCATTACAAAGAAAACCCATGGGATCAAAGGCCCAACACATACATAACCCAACCCAAGGCTTATTTGCAATAAAATAAGCTCATTAAGTGACTTATCTGCATCAGCAATCGATGGAGCTTTCAAAACGATGGAGTTCTGATCAGCAGCAATAGATTTCGAGCATTGAGATGTTTTGTGCCCAAAACAGTTGCAGAGAGAGCATATCGGGGGAACCCATTCGTATGTGACCTCTTGAACAAAGGGGTGTCCTTCGCCGTCATTTACTGTGACTGAGGAGGGGAGGTCGGGTCCAGCTTGAATTTCGATGCACACTCGGGAAAAAGATAATCTGTCCATTTTTTTATTCTTATATTTGAATATAGTGGCTTGCCAATGAGGGATCTGACAATACTGAGCCCCTTAACACACCAAAAATGGAGGGGAAGGTTGGGGAAAGAGACCCAAAGAGGAATGGTTGAAGGCTTATTTTTGTTGAAGGATGTTTGGGCATTCCATTGCCTCACAAATATAGGTTTCCTCCCAACGTACCAGGGACCCCCATCAATGGTGAAAGCTTTGTCCGAATCAGCATCAAAGTTGAAGACGAAGGTTCCGTTGTCGAGCATGAAGATAGACAAGTCACACACCGGCTTCCATTGTTTCAGCAGGGAAGATTTGACCATGGAGAAGGAGATCAGCTTCCAAGGAATGTACCAATTATATAGTTCTTCCACTTAAGGATCTCATAATCCAATAGGCCAGGAGGGCAAAGGGCGACAAGGGAAGAATCATGAATGATCGAAGTATGAAAGTAAAGGGAGTGTCCAGTCGCAAGGAATGAGGAGGAAAAGGGAGTAGCAGAGGAGGTGGAGGGGGTGGAGGGGTGATTACAAAGGCATAGGATTGGGGTTCAGGGGAAGAGGTTATAGGGGAGGAGGCGGGGAAGGTACTTGCAGGGAAGAAGAGGAAGGAGGCCGAGAGGGGTCAGAGGAGGAGGAGTTGTCGGCAGCCACGGCATAGGTTAGGGGTTATGGCATGGAAGGGTTTCGGCATGGAGAGCAAAATCTTCAATACATTCTTTGATATGTATGAGAGTACTCATTCAGTAATGTCCTTGTGTGGGTATCTTATTCACTAAAAATAGGTTTCTTTTTAGGTGGCTAGTTGTTTCTATTTAATGTCTCTTTATTTGTTAACTAATTAGTTGGGATTGAGTTTACTTGATAATTGGTTTTATTTAGGAAAGGGGGATCTATTCACGATTCGGGCAGTCCTTTGAAGCCCACACATGTAATTCTTTCCCTTGTAATTGCAACGAGTATAAATAAAAGGAGGGGGATGTATTTTCAGTCACCAACAATTTGAGGGAAAAAAAAGTGGGGTTCGAAACCATGAAGGCTGTGAGATGCGGTTGAGGGGTGAGATGCCCTAAGCTATGAGTGGGTGAGAGCCCTGGGAGAGAGTGAGTCTCAAGCCAAATCTATCCTTTCTTCTATCATCTTCTATTTTTCTTTTCTATTGAATTTTGTATTGGCATTCTATTGTGGAAATTCGGATTGAAGACTACTCAATTAGTTCCTGCGATTGCTATAATATTAATATGATTTGGCCATACCTGAGATCCTGCCTGGGGCTAGGCCTTTGTGATCCAACCCTACATTAGTGCTTCAGCTGGGGGCTCACGGAGATGGGGATGCAGGAGGTCACTGAGATGGGAGTGCAATTGTTGCAGCTTGGACGACAGCACCTGTAGGCATATGAGAGAGAATATGGGAGCCAGTTTCAACCCACCTCTGTTCCCTCGCCCTTCGTTCTGCAAGCACCCAAGCATCATTCCGTCCTGCAACCCACAAGCCCCTACCCCTGCGTCTTTCGCTCCCACCCGCCCCCACTCCCCAGGTTTTGATTTTACGATTTGGGAAGAAATATGGGTGAAGGGGGAAATCTCTTCATCCACATAATTAAACAATATGGTCTTTTGTTGTTTGGACCATTTTTTCAAAGAACTGTTCTATACACAAGGATACCCAGTCTTATTGTCTAATAGCTACCAAATGGTTTTCTGGTTTTCATTTTTATCAAATTTCATTAATGATTTTGTTTTTAACTAGTTTATAAACAAAACAGAAATTGTTTAAAAAGTTTAATCTACTAAGAGGGAAAAATTAATACATAATATTGCAATTTATTTGACACCTAAATCCCCTTTCTAAAGGGAGTGCATAAATGACACCCCTATTGCTGTATCTAGAACTTGACACCTTCATTTAATTGCCCTTTGTCTTATTCCTAAAAGCATTTAATGCAGTTTTTAATGAGGGTAAATCTGTCATTTCATGCAGGAACTGCATTAAATGCTGCATTAAAATGACTTTCAACTATTTGAAAACCCCTTTTTATTACTGCATTAAATAACTGTATGGGAATAAAACAAGGGGCAAAATAGTAATGGTACAAATGTATTTGACACCTTGGGGTTGTAAATAAGAATATCCCTTTTCTAAAACTTTCTTTATGTGTCTGACTTCTCAACTTCTCAAATCCTCCAGAGATATGACAGATACAATTCCAACATGCATGCTCAAGGGCCATCTCCAGAAGGATCCCAACTTAGAAGAACCATGTGGGAGTCTAATCCCCGGGATGTGTTCCCAATCATCCCACTGAAACAGAAGTCTTCCAAATACTGTAATCATGCCCCTGACAGGAATTCTGCCTTGGATTTTGATGAAGATTCTGCTGGGGAAACCTCTGGTTTTAACAGCAGGAGGAAGCATCGGACTAGATTTAAGCATGGTGTGGAAGGTATGAGATCAGATTTTGCCACAGACCAAAATCTTCGCCTTAACAGTGGAAAAGGCATTGCAAATGAATCATCATATCCTCAGTTGCATAACTATGATAATGCCAGCCCTAATGTGTTTCAAAGACGGGGATACTTCGAGTCTAAACCTTCCAAAGTGGAACTTCTACACACTGAATCTCTTGATAATGAGGACAGAGGAAAGTCTAGGATGGCAAAGTGTCCGGTATTATATTACCCTTTCTTCTATTGAATTACCACAGCTTCATGAAAAGAATGTTCGGTTTCTTATGGGGTCTTTTCTTTTAAATGCAGGATGGAAGGGCCTATGTAGGTAGGAGGATGGGTAATGAATATGGCAATCAGGTTCAATTAAAGTTGCAGCCGAAAAATGAAATGAAAGTATGTATTGCTTATGATCTAACTTCTGGGATTCAGAACCTATTTCATCAATTTATTCATTTGGTTTTACTTCTGATCACTTTTTTCCTCATATATGAAGATGGCTAAGAGAATCAGAGGAGATGAATTTTTGCCTCGGGAAAATGTTTCGAAAACACCGTCTCCGCAGGCAGTGCTGCCATGGACAAACCTGATAAAAGGGTTAGTGTCACAACCAAGGAACTCAGTGGCATTATAAGTTCATCATATATGCTATACGCTTGTGATATTATTTCTTTTCAATGGATTGGTGGAATAAATCCAAGCTTAACAACATACTTCCTATTCGTAGAGTTAGTTTTAGATTGGTGAAACTTATTAAAATGAATAAAGATATGTGACATTTTTCTTACATGATTTCGTTAGGAAGCATTTTCTTATAATCTCCACAGGGCAAATCATATGGGGTCGGTCCCCTGCTTACATATCAAGTTCCAGTCCAAGCGGAGCTTGCCAAGTAGAAAAATAGAGCTTAAAAAATTCAGGACTATGATGGTGCATAAGCAGGGTGATCATAGTACTGTAGGCATTCGACATACATGGGGATACATTGACATCTCGGAGGGTATTTGATTGGATTTGAGTATGAAATTTGCCATGTGGCTAGTCTAGACCACCTCCTCTCTATCCAACGGTCAGGATTTCCATATCATCTATTGTTGGCTCAAAATGTCATACCATTTAAGAAGCCTTCCTAGACGGTGCTGAGCAAAACAGTTTGGTATATAAGATAATACCATGGTACACAAAACAATCTCCTATAAAATAAACATACGAAGCATAGTTGTCATGGCGTTGCCTAGGAGTCTCCAAGGCGGAGGTTTGGCGTCCTGGCAGAAAAAGAAGTTCATGGTAGTGCTACGATTTACGTGACTCACAAATGGCGGTCGCCATTGGCTGATAGGCGTCGTTATGGCACTGCCATGGATGCCAGGTCACGCCTGATTCACTAGGCGGTTGATTTTTTGTAAAATGTAGGGTGTTTTGATAGGTCTATGTTGATTTTTGATGATTTGATGTTGTTTAATGTTGGTTTTATATGTTATAGGGTATATATTGTAGGTTTGTAGCATGCTAAATAATTTTAGAAAATAGGGGAAATAAAAAAATAGCATACTAAATAACTTTAGAAAATAGGGGAAATAAAAAATGACACATGGGCGATTTGACCGTCATGGCAACGCCATAACGGGTGATTCATCGCCAAATCGATTAGCCACCCCTCCACCGCCTTGTATCGATTTGACGCCGTGACAACTATGATATGAAGTGCTTCAGACATACATTTTCTTATGTCACCTACTAATTCTGAGCTACTTCCAGTAGGGTTTTGGTGCAATCAATTTTAAACCCACCCTGGTAAACAATTCAATAATATGTTGGACGCATAACATAGAAGTAACCTGACCTCTACAATGAGAGGCTCCATGTTGCATAGCTGATAATAATTTTTTTACTTAACCTGTCTGTTTGAATTTGAAACATGAGAACCTTAACAAGTGGGAGTAATCAACAACAAAAAACTCAGCCTTGTCCCAACTTAATGGGGTCGGCTACATGGATCCAAACAAAACAAAATAGGGAAAACTGAGGTCTAAACAAAAAAGAGGAATGAAGAGATGAGAAATGAAGAATGAAGAATGAAAAATGACAAATGAAATATGCAAAATGAAAAATGAAAAATGAAAGATGAAAGTAAAAAAAAAGAGGCATAGTCCAGCAAGTCAAGAGAATCTCAGCTAAATGGGGTTGGCTACATGGATCCTTACTCTCCAATAGGCTCTATTCCTGTTCTTGTACTTTTAAAAATTTTTGATTTGATATTTAGAATAATAATAGGCAGTATTTATTCTCTCTATTAGTAAGATGCTTGATGCTTGAAAGGAAAAACAGTGCATAATTTGGTAACAGAACTTTCAGAGCTTGTATATCTTATCATGCTTTTATGTCCCTCTGGCCTCAAAACTTCTGTTTATAATTTCCTTGGATCTCATATCCCAAGATATATTGCTTATGAATTCTCTTTCTCTAATTCTGAGATTGGATCCTTTAAATCTTCCAGGTCTGCTGTGGAGGCCCCAACCAGTTTCAGTGAGGATGAAACTGAGGAAGCTAGTTCTTCCACAGGTTAGGAACTGACAACATAGGTGCTGGGCGTGGTTACAAACCTTGAGGGTTTTTCAGGACTAGAACCAAAGGAAGAACATGGATGGTGGGAAAAAGAAAGGGAATATATGGGCTTGTGGCATGTTGCAGTGGAAAACCATATGATGTAGCCAAAATCCACCTCTTCCCTTCTTTTTGGTTCCACCCCTCTCCCAAGAGCAACAGAAGTACAGCAACTTTTGACTTCCAAAAGTACATTTCCATTTGTACTTTTCTTTCTTTTGGTTGTAACAAAAACATTGTAACTTCTAGTCATTTGATTACCCATCCACCCCCTACATGTTGTAAGGGCATATGGTAGCCATGGGGACTAGGTAAATATAATTATAGTTAAGAAAAAACCTGCCCTTTACCAATTTTATTCCTGCCCAAATCTCAATATTGTGCCCAATTGGTCAACTTGGGGATTAAATTTAGTTCCATGGTTCACAGTGGACATTATTCATCTTGCCATCCCAAGTACTTCCTAATGTTTGAAAACCAATAACTTTCACCATCATCAGACAGGTCTTGGCATTGATCTGGGTCTGGATCTGGTCCTGGAACTGACCTGGGTTTCTCATGTTAAGTCTGGCCCAGCCTGTGCAAGTGAAAGCTTACCAAGGGAATTAGGGCTTTCATCAGTAAATGCATGCATGTGGTGAATGGCCTTGACAAATCAATGGCATGCTTGGGTTTTTTATTATTCATCTTTTCTTATTCTGTTTTTCTCTACTGTATGTGTGGGGCTATTCTTCTCTGTTTGGTTTGCAAGTAAAGGGAAGAGAAGGGTAGTGAAAATCAGTTTTAAAATGCAAAGGGAAATTTTTATTATCATGCTTGTGTAAGAAGCTTAAATTCTTGTTCAATATAGTTATCATATTTTTCAAGTAAAAAAAAAAACCCTTTTATTAAAATTCAAGGAATTTTGGTTTCAAAAATATATTAAAATTGAATAATCAGTTTTTGAATGTTTGAGAGTGCAGTATACAATCATGCTAGCTAAAGATTACAAAAATTTCCATTATGGGTCTAATTACATTTTACTTCATTTTTGTTGAATTGGATAATGACTTGTGTCTAATGTGACATTATCCCTCTTTATTTATAATAATGGAGAGAATGTTCTAGAGAATTGTAAAAACCATTAAACCCCTTAGGGTCCGTTTGGTTACTGACCATTTCCTCTAGAACTTATATAACTTATTATTACAACACTCCCCCTCAAGTTGGTGCATAAATATCATATATGCGTGACTTGTAGATAATAGAATAAAACATCTTACTATTAAGACCTTTAGTAAATAAATTAGCCAATTTATTATTGGGAACAAAAGGCAAAGTGACCCATAACAAGTTTTTTTTTTATGAAGTGTCGATCGATCTCCACATGCTTGGTTCGATTATGTTGGACAAGGTTGTGAGCAATGTAAATGGTAGATTTTTTGTCACAAATTCTTCATAGGAAGGGTAGTTGGAACAACCAAATCAGTGAGAAGGCCATGAAGCCATAGGAGTTCACAAAATGCCATGTGCCATAGCACGGAACTTTGCTTCAACACTTGAACAAGCAATCACAGCTTGCTTCTTGTTTCGCCATATAACAAGGTTACCACCAACAAAGGTGCAATAACCAGTAGTAGATCTACTGTCATCAGGGGAACTTGTCCAATCCGCATCTGTGAAGGCCTCCACCCTAAGGTGATAATGAGGAGAAAAAATGATGCCACGTCCTGGGGCAGATTTCAAGTACCGGAGAATTCGTAGTACAACTTCCATATGAGTCGAGTAGGAATCATGTATGTATTGACTAACCAGGCTGACGACAAGTGCTATGTCAAGGCGTGTATGAGAGAGATAGATCAGCCTCCTCACTAATCTCTGATATCTCCCCTTATCCAGTGGATCACCTTTCTTATTATTCACGTGACGATTAGCTTTAATAGGAGTGTCTGTCGGCTTACACCCCAACATATCTGTCTCAGAGAGAAGATCAAACACATACTTCCGCTGAGACAAGTAGATCTCACGAGAAGACCTGACAACTTCAATGCAGAGGAAGTAACGAAGTTGTCCTAGATCTTTGATCTCGAATTCCTCACTCAAGTATCTCTTGAGGCGAGAGATTTCCACCAGATATTACTAGTAACAACAATATCATCTACATAGACTATTAGGATAACAATCTTCCTACCAGATCTCTTGATGAACAGAATGTGGTCGGCATTGCTTTGAGAGTAACTTGTAGCGACCATAACCTTATGGAAATGTCCGAACCAAGCACAAGGGGATTACTTCAGCCCATGAGCACGCTTCAGTTTGCATACCTTCCCTTAGGTTTTAGAGCAAGTGAACCTAGGAGGAATATCCATGTACACTTCCTCCTCAAGTCCCCAGTGAAGGAAGACATTTTTCACATCTAACTGCTGGAGATCCCAATCTAAGTTTGCGGCACAAGCCAAGATAACAAGAATTGTGTTCATCTTAGCAAATGGAGCAAAATTCTCCTGGTAATCAATCCATAAGTTTGTGTTAAGCCTTTGGCAACAAGTCTGGCCTTGTGCCGATCCACTATACCATCAGCCTTCTGTTTTACTGTGAAGACCCACTTGCACCCAACTGTCTTTTTTTGTGTAGGAAGGCACATCAGATCCCATATGTCATTCTTCTTCGAAGTCTGCATCTCTTCAACCATCGTTGCCTGCCATTGTGAGTCTGCACTCTCTTCCTGAGAAATGGACACAGTGGAAAGAGAAGACACAAAATTATAGTAGGAAGGAGAGAGTGAGTCATAAGAAACAGTTTTAGTAATAAGATGTAAATTATAAGACCTAATGTCTTTACGAACAACAACAGGCAACTCAAGAGACTGATCAACAGAAGGAGAAGGAGAATTTCTAGGGTCTAAGGGGACAAGATCAAGCTCAAGAGGAGACGACCGGCATGGTAGGATAGATGCTGGATGTGTAGTGGTCTAAGTCTACTCTCTGCGACTATACACGTATTTCTGGCTGAGGCGAAGTAGAAAAAGTAGGAATGTCATTCTCCCCCTGAAACGGGATACTAGCAGAGATAGCAATCTCAAAAGATGGTAGAGATGGCGGTACATCTTTCACACTGAAAGGAGACTCCCCTTGAAGAGGTGTCACAATGTAGTATAACGTAGATTCGTGAAAGACAACATCCATAGTCACAAACCAATGCCAAGTAGGAGGATGAAAACACTGATAGCCTTTCTGAGTAGGAGCATAACCCATAAAACTGCATCAGAGATCACGAGGATCAAACTTTTCATGAGGATGATGATCGCGAGCATAGCAAACATTACCAAATACCTTAGGAGGAATAGGAAAAGCAGTGGAACCTTGGAGAAGATCTTGAGGGGAGCGGAAGGCATGGACCCGAGAAGGCATTTGATTGATAAGAAAGGCAGCAGTGAGAATTGTGCCACTCCAGTACTGGGGAGGAACATGCATCTCAAACATAAGAAAGTGTGCTACCTCACAAAAGTGGCGATTCTTCCGTTCAGCAACCCAATTTTGAGCCAGAGTATCCGCACAACTAGTCTGATGAATCATCCCATGATCGGAATGGTAGCACCGATCTGAGTCTGAACCATGTGCTGAAACTGTTGAAAACAATAGAAGGTCTCGCCCTTGGTTCACATCATATAAACCCAAGTAATCTGAGAATGACTATTAATAAAGGAGACAAACAACCGATAACCATTGACAGACACATAGCGGGATGGACCCCAAATATCAGAATGTACCAATAAAAGAGGAGTGGCACTTTATTTCTAAAAACAGAATAAGTGATTCGAGTTTGTTTGGCCAAAACACATGCCTCACAAAAAAATTGACTCGAATTACACTTTTAAAGGAAGGAAAAACTCTAGATAAATTTCCCAAAGGAAGATGTCCTAACTGACGATGCCACTGCGGTAACTCAGAGATGAGAGGTGACGTAAAAGATATCTGAAGAGCCTGACCAGAGACCACTACATACCCTACTAGAGCCAATCGTTGCCCCTGTCACCAGATCCTAAAAAACATAATGAAACGGGAAAAATGTGACTTTGTAATTATGACTGGAAGTAAGACTACTAATGGACAAAATGTTAGTGGGAAAAGAAGGAACATGCAATACAGTAGAAAGGGATAAAAGTATAGTTAACAGAGCCCTTCCCCAGAATAGTGGAATAAGCCCCATTAGCCAATTTGAATTTACCATTACCAAGACAAGTAGTGTACTATGAAAAAAGAGACAAGCGGCTTGTCATATGGTCAGAAGCACCAAAATAAGGGATAGAATGGACAGACATAGTATGACCACAAAAGGAGATACTTGACCCAGAAGGGGTCAAATGAGAAGAGCTCGTAGTGGTAGGTATAGGAGAGTCTAGATGTGTCAAGAGGCGTCAGAGGATAATAAGCTCGTCAGATGATAGCGAGGCTACTAAGGAGCTAAGAGCAAAGTCAAAGCCAGGGCTCTCAGTATGGTTGGCTTGCCCAAAAGTACCGGCACAACCCTTGCCTCGCCCTTTTTCAGATGTATCAGCAGGACGACCATAAAGCTTCCAGTAGTGCTCCTTGGTGTGATGCTCTTTTCCACAGTAATCGTACTTCATTGGAGTCCTGGTAGAAGAGCCACTAGACTGTAAGACTGCACTAAGGGACTGAGTTCCAGAAACAAGTGCAAATCTCTCAGTAGGAGTGGCTGCTTGTTGTGGAAGCATAGTGGTACATCAACTGTCCTCAAGTAGGATCACAACATAGGCTTGATCCAATGTAGAAAAGGGGTCACGACTCAAAACCTGGGATTGCAATTGATCAAACTCCACATTCAGACATGCCAAAAAGTCATAGACCTTGATCTTCTCCTCTCGCTTTTGAAGCTTGTTGACATCTTCAGCGGTGGAAGGAGTATATTCCTCATAAAAATCCAACTCAGTCCATAGTGACCATAATTTATAGTAGTACTTGACAGAGCGAGCCCTCTCTGCCTCAGATCATGAACCTTCTGACAAAGTTCAAAGACCTGAGCATCATTCCCTACCTAGGAATAGATATCCTGGACAGATTTTTAGATCTTCGCAGCAGAGTCAAAGAGGAGATGACCGCGAGAAAACTGTGGCAACATAGAGTTGACAAGAAAGGCCATAACCAGAGAGTTGGCACACTCCTACTTTTTAATATCAATACTGGTGGTCGGACGCTTCGTGGTTCCAGTGAGGTACCCCTAATAACGACGAGACTTGATGGAGATGCAGACCGAGCATGACCACCTAAGGTAGTTTGTGCCATCAAACTTGATAGCACAAGGAGGAAAGGTAGAAGAGCCGTGGTATCTCCGCCAGTAGAAGCAGATGAGATGGTAGATATGGTTGCTACTCAAGGGGCCTATGCAAATAGAAGAGACACTAGCCGGAGATAGAGAAAGCACCAAAATAACCAGAAAAGGCTAGAAAACCCAAAAATTGATAAAGGGTAAAACCCTGGGAAAACGATTTTGGGGATAGATCTAGAATAGACACCTCAAAAGAAAAAGTGGTCGGTACATACCACCACAAGGATAAGAGGCACCAATCGTAACAAACATCAAGACGATTGGTGCATCGAATGGGGAAAAAGCATCTCCACAATGAAAAAAAGTTCTCAGGGAAAAAACCCTGAAAAAGTGATAAAAAAAAAAAAAGATTCTAGATCTCTCTGACCATTGTAGAAGAGAGTCTGAAAGCCCAGGGGAAGGATGGATGGAGGCACCCTCTTGGTGGTTTAAGAAGCTCCCATCACGAAAGAGAAGCAGATGAAGAGAGATGGAGGGAGGCATAGAAGAAGGAGGCGCTGTGAGAAAGAGAAATGCGAAAGAGGCAGAGAGATGGAGAAGAGGGAAAGCCCTTAGGGTTTCGGATCCTATGGCTCTGATACCATGTTGAATGTGATAATGACTTGTGTCTAATATGACACTAGCACTCTTTATTTATAACAATAGAAAGAAAGTTCTAAAGAATTACAAAGACCATTAAACCCCTTAGGGTTCGTTTGGTAACTGATACTTTCCCTAAAACCCATTATTACAAAACTTTTATTTACCTTGCAACAAGATGGAGCCTCCATGTGGGATTTTAGAATTTGAAAATCAGTGTTGTATTTTCACACAATTTTTCCCTTCCCCTTTTTTGAATGAGACTTGGCAGGATTTACACGTTGTAGAGCCTCAATGGATATATGAAAAGATCACATTTGAGTGAGAGAAAGCAACCTGGTGCACAAGGCTTCTGAGGCTTCTACTATTGTAGGGTTTGAGAGGGACAAATGTGAGTAGCCTTAACCCCTTGCATTGTAGGAGAGGCTGTTTTCAAGTTTCGAACATATGACAAACATGTTGCATTAGTGAAACATAACTCTTGCGCCACAAGATTATCCACTAGTTCGCATATGACTCGTTATTGTAGGCCTTGGGAGGGGCAAATGTGCGTGGCCTTAACCCACTACATCGTGGGAGAGGTTGTTTCTAAGTTTCAAACTTGTGACAAACATGTTGCAATCGTGAAACTTAATTGTTGCGCCACAAGATTGTCCACTAAAGTTCGCAAATGACTCATTTGTTATGAGAAATAGATCAGATGGGACTTCCAAATTTTGAGTGGGTTAATATCTTGATTCTCCCCGTCATCCACCCCAAGTATTGAAATTGCCGATAACATGAATTGAAATCCATTTGTTTTGGAACCAAGCTGGTTCCTTGCTCTTGCCATATGAATATGCAAGCAAGGTCCCTCTCCTAATGAGACTGGTTTGAAAGAAGGGGGGGGGGGGG
>NW_024868336.1:0-42316 GCF_013358625.1 Macadamia integrifolia | reverse complement strand
TTGTTTTTTTTTTTTTTTTTTTGTGTGTGTGTGTGATGGGGGGGGGGCCTTACACAACCCCTTTCACATCATGAAACCAGCAAAAAACCTTTTTCTCAATATAATGAACAAGCTTCTAAAAATCATCATAAAAACTGCAGTGTCAGGCCAAAGTTTACATATGGAAGTGTAAATTCCATTTTAACTATACCTGTACATTTTTCCTAACATTTGAATCCTCAGAAGACCCTCTTGCAGAAAGCTTCTGTAAACTCTTCTCAGACTTCTTTAACAGATGTGTGATATCTTGGGTAAGAACCTCAATCGTGCGTTGATCTTCTTTTCCATCTCCAAATGATGGCATTAAAGCTTTTGCATGAGCCTTGGCTAGTTCTGACATTTTTGTCCGTGCACGTTGCATATTTACAGCTACTTCTTCAGAAACATCCACCCAAGCTGGAGGTAGACCTACAGTCATTGCACCCCCACTGACGTGGCAAACAATTTATGAATTTTAGGTTTCTAGCATTTAAAGATTAGCAAGGTGATTTATCTAGAAGTTTTACAAAAAGAGAACTTTAATGCCAATAAGACCAATAA
Source organism: Macadamia integrifolia (assembly GCF_013358625.1). Classification (NCBI taxonomy): domain Eukaryota; kingdom Viridiplantae; phylum Streptophyta; class Magnoliopsida; order Proteales; family Proteaceae; genus Macadamia; species Macadamia integrifolia. The sequence goes on along the minus strand of NW_024868336.1, from coordinate 41,737 downwards.
TTACAAAAGAAACCAGCCACAAATTCTTCTAAATCTGTCAAGATGTGTGCATGAAGTGTGAATATTTAGCATAATGTAGACTAGGATAGGGAGTCTAACCAAGTCTCAATTGCAGGATCTTTTTATTAGAAGAACAACCAAAAGCAGTCCCAACAACATAACAAAAAATCAGAATAATATAAGATAGTCCAGCAGGCTATTGATTCAATATGGCAGTAGTAATCAGGTCAAACCAGCAGAATATAAAAGCAGACCAGCAAGCTATCGATCCCTAGAACCAGTACTTCTTAGGACAGATCAGTATCAGCCAAGTAGGAATAAACCAGTGACCATTAATAGTTCAAATCAACTGAAAACAATGAACCAAAGGCCAAAGAAACCATAGGAATCAAATCAAACCAATCGATCTCAGATCTGGCCACACAGGTCCCCAAGAGACAAGAATATGGTGATTTTAAATAACTCACAGTTGGCTGATCAGAACAAGTCCAGACCAGGGTCGATCATTAGTTAGACAGGGAAGAACTATCGACCAGAATTGGGGATCAAAACCATGGCTGGAACTACTTCCAACAGTAGAGGCTGTGATGTAGCAGCGCTATGATGGATCGACCCAAACCAGCTCCAGAACCCGAACCAAGAACCAAATCCAATTTAGGATCAAAGTTACTGATTTGGGTTCAAGATTATTAGAATATTCTAGGATTTTTTTTATTTTTTTTTATTTTTTGAGAATATTTGTTCCCTATTAGAGTCCTTATTTGCTTCTAATTCTGTTAGTCTAGGTGTAGGAGATTTTATTTCTATCTTAGTCCTTGACTTTAATTAGAAGGTTTTAATTTTATTTTATTATAAATTAGACATGTAATTCAAGGGAAGAGTTAGTTGATGAATAAAGAAGTAATTGATTTACAAAAACCCCTGCGTGGCCGCCTCCTTCCCCTCCACCCTTTCCCTTCTTCTTTGAGATATCTTCTTTTCCCCTTCTCCCTCTTAACTCTTCATTGTCCAGCGAGACAACCCCCCCTCTTCTTCTTCTTACCTGCGATCTCTCTGTCTCTTCCCCTCTTCTCCCTTTTTTTCTTTCTTATTTTCTGGATCTCAGGTTCTATATCCCTGCCCTATAATTACCACTCCCTGCTAACAGTATTGTTCATCTCAGAAGGAGCTCTCTGGACCCTCATCTTTAACCTGTCCAGCCTAAAACCTTGGGCAAAAGAGATCCTTACCTGGGCTACTCAAATTCCACAGGCTTTGGTCTCCACATCTTGAGGATAAACCACAGTTTCAGAACTGTACCTGAAAACTACCGCCCAGATCTAGTGTATGAGGATCAATCTCCCTTGGGCGACTGAAATCCTTGAAGTTTGGCCCCTATTGAAGCTCCTATAGTGAAATCTGAAGCCATAACCAGATCTGGTCTGTGAGCCATCACTCAGATCTGCTCCAAGCAATCAACCTGAACCCATTATCTGATCACAAGGTTTGTTGTTGGATGTTTCTAAGAGACTGAAGGATTAGGAACTTAAACCAGAAATCTCGTTTGGTTTGGAGTTCTATTGATGAAGTTATCTCACCTGAACCGACTTGAGTTACCCGCCTCTTTCCTTGGCTAGAGGTTGAAGACAACCCCCAACAAGAATCATGGGTGATCAATATCCCTTTAATTTCTCTCATCCCATATTAATGATCCCTCCTTTATTCCCTTATTTACAACTTGCCATTGAGTCTTGCCCCTTCCAAGTTTACCCCCAGCCAATAAATAATAATCCCTCTCAAATCCTATTGCTTCTTTATTTGCTAATAGCTCCTTAAGAATTCTGGTTTATTACAAGATTGCCACTGGTTATTAGTATTGCATTATTTGTTGATTGGTTGGGCCCAATAAGTGATCCGATTGATATTTGTGCTATTTTATTCAAGTGGACCCACAGCCACCTGGGTTGGGTCTCTTGGGGCCCACCGGCCCCTCATTAGGCTGATTGTAACTTTTGACAGAAATTCTGGGCAGAAGTTGCAATATAAAGTACCTGATTTGTTTGGGCAGCAGTAGACTCTTGAAAATAAACTTGAAAGAAAGAAAGAAAGCACTTGTAGAACCACCAGGGCTTCCCACCGCAAGGCATCAACCAGATCAAACACCAGCCTCATTGTTCTTGATCAAACACAAGAAGCATCTCAACAGAGACATTGCAGCAGCAGCAACAGAGTTTTTTTGTTCTTAAAATCGTGGGGCTTAATGGGAGCTCTCTCCTTTATTCATAATAATGATGGGGGGTGATTATAATTTAGCAACTTCAAAGTTACTAAAAAACTGAAATAATGATTACTAACATCTAGTTACTAAATCTGGAAAAGTAAACTAGGAAATAAAACAACTGGAATTAGAAACTAACTTATGACTGAAAATTAGAAACTAATTAACCCCATCAAAACCCAACTAAAAAGGAAACCAATGAAAAAATGAAACCAATGAAAAAAGAAAACTAACTAGTAATCCCGTACTCAATCTTAGAGCCCCTCTTTTAGACCCATAAAAGTGGCCCAATACACTCCAAACCACATGGACTGAAGGCCTAACACATATACAACCCAACCTTAAGCTTATTCCTAATAAAACAAGCCTAGTTTGGTGAAGAATCTGCATCATAGCATCAACAAACAACAACAACAGCAATAACAACAACAACAAAAGCCTTATCCCAACTTAATGGGTGCGGATACATGGATCTAAGCAAGGACAGAGAAAAGGAAAAGCAAAAGTGAAAAGAAACAAGTCACAAAATATCACAAAAATAGTAACAAAGTCGAACACAGCTAGATGGGGTCTGCTACCCGTATCCTGGCCCTCCAATCCACTGTATGAGTATTTAGCGACAGGGAAATAGTCAGATTTACGACCTGGTAAATATTTCCACCTTATTCTAAAGAACTAATGAGCTGCACACAGGGTCTAGTTGAGCAATGGCTGTTCTGCACAGTTGAAATAATATTGTGACACTCATTGTTCTTTCGTTATCAAAGTGGGATGTAAGGTAGAGAATAAAGTGCATTACAGACTGAGAAGCATATAGAGATTCTTGAGAAAATCTGGAATTGTTCAGCCATACAGTACTGCTAGTTATAGGCACCAACAAAAAACAAACCATGTTTGGTTGCAAGTTCACAAGCAGGTTACAGAAAGGAAGCAAACATGAGAAATTATCAACAGAGAATAAAATAAGTCATTTCATTGGTTGCTAAGGTGCATATGTCAACCTTGATCTGAGAGCAGGCTTTATTCAAGTTGAAAAAGGATTCTAATAAAGGTAGTTCTATGTAGGCAATTATATTTGGACAGCTGTCATCTCTTTGGATATGAAGGTCCTCTACATTCTAGTAACATCATCATGATAGAGTTTTTTGCAGTACAAAGATGATTTTAGTTCTCTTTGGAAGGAAGATCAGTTCTTTCTATTCATTCAGATTCACAATTGCTAGTTGATGTTACCCATGGATCATGATCTAATCCATGAGAGGAAATTATACATTTTCAGACACATTAGACACTATTAGCTATTGAAGGCTTATCAAGTCATGCATGTATGGAGAGAAGCAAATTTATAAGCCGATTTTCTAGCTTCAGCAATAAGGAAGAAATAGTGCTGTCACAGTTGTGCTGCCATGAATTGTAATGATTTATTAGATTTGTACAAAGACAATTTTGTGAATGCACACAAGATGCAATTCTTCCATTTATTTATTTATTTATTTTAATAAATTTAATGTTCAAATAAAAATCCTTGTCTAAAATAATCAATTTAAAGATCAACATTAACTAAACCTCAAAATCATTAGTCTTATTTCAATAATTTATGTTCCACCTAAAATATGAGATTAAATAATTCTTATGCATAAAAATAAGCAATAGCATATAAAATAATACATAAATGCTTTACTTTAAACAAGCAGGGTCAAACTGTTCAAATTGAAACTGGGTTAGCCCTGGACATGAGATATTCTTCTGTTCTGAAACTGAGCCTCCATAATAGCTAATTTTCCAAACCCATGTTTTACTGCTTGAACTAAGACAACTAAGTGACACTAATACCTGATGAGAATTAAAATATGAGTTTAAAGTGTTGAAGTTAAAAAGCATCTTCATGTAAGAAGAGAGATAATTAATGCAAGACTCAGTGAAGCCAAATACTCAGCTGAGAGTCAAAGACTCAAATGAATCACTTAAGTTAAGCAATAGATTTAAGACAGAATCATAGTTGTCACGGCGTCTAGGTGAACCAAGGCAGTCGAGAGGGTCCAAAACTAAGGCGATACCAACAAGACGCCCATCCTGAATAAGCCACTTGGATACCCAGGCAACGCCTTGACAACCATCGACATAATCATCATCACGATTGACCCCCAGTTTTTTCCCCCTATTAAAATACTCTCAATAATTGGGAGCAGGGCTATGAGAGGTGATGCAGATTCTTCACCAAACTATGCTTGTTTTATTAGGAATAAGCTTAGGATTGGGTTGTATACGTGTTGGGCCTTCAGTCTATGTGGTTTGGAGTGTATTGGGCTACTTTTACGGGTCTAAACTAGGGGTTCTAAGGTTGCATACGGGATTCAGTGATTTGCTTCCTTTTTCTTTAGTTTCCTTTTTAGGTGGGGTTATTTAGTTTCTAATTTCAGTACCTAAATTAGTTTCTAATTTCAAGTCATTGTTAGTTTCTAATTTCTGTCTAGACTAGTTTCTAATTTCTTTCTAGACTAGTTTCTATTTTCATTAGATTCTAATTTCCAGTTTTTAGTAACTTCTTGTAATCAATTTTTAGTAACTCAGATTTAGTAACTCTGAGTTACTATTACTTGTAAACCATCCCCATCATTATTATAAATAAAGGAGAGCTCTCATCATAGAGAGACAATTTTGATTTTGGAAAAAAAGAACTTGTTGTTGGTCGCTGCCATGAATCTACTGGATTTTCTGTGTGTTTGATCACAGTGGAAGGGAGTGGTATTTGATCCATTCGACACTTTGCGGTGTGAAGCCCAAGTGGTCTTTTCAAGCTTTCTTATCTTTCTTCTTTCAAGTCTACTTTCAAGGTCTACTGCTGCTACAGGTATTTACCTCTTTTCCCTTAACAGTTCTGTCCAGGCGATAGGTTTTCTAGGCAGGAATATCGACTTCTGTTCTGACTCAACCCCTAGTCACTTTTGGCTGATATTTGGACCAGAGGTTCCCCTCATTAAAAGAGCAACTCGATCCAGTTTTGGTCCCCGTCTGGGCTGTGGTTCTTAAGTTATTAGGAATCTCTATTTTCTTGTCCTCTAGTGACTTTACTAGAACAGAACCAGAATCGATTGTTCTGGGCAGTCCTATTTTGTTGCTGTAGTGTCTATCGTTGATTTGGAACTGTTATCATCCTAATACTACTGCTGACTCATTCCTATTTGTTCACTGCTGGTCTGTTATAAGTATTATTTATTATTGGATATTTTGACCTAATCTGTTCTGTTTTCTGAGATCGATAGACGCATCTGGTTGTTCCTGACTTCTGTGGATGTTTGTTCACAATTTATGATCTGTTATGACCCTATTCCTATATCTGATTTAGTCCTTTAATCAGGGCTATATTCTGATCTCATAAATTCCAATTTCTGGATTCGAAACTCTGAGTTACAGATCTATTTTTTAACCTTTATTCTGATCTGTGGTATTGTTTCTACCTTGGTTATTATGGTTGTTCTTTGGTCTACAAGTTTCTGTTGTTTGGGTCTAATTTGACTTGTCAAACCTAGTCGGCTAGTCCTACATTAAGAGGGAAATAGGAGTTAACTAAAATTTTACAAGCTATTATAACCATGTTTGATTGAGCAGAGTACTAGGCAAACCAGCACTACATGAAATCCGTGTAGCTGAGATGTATATATTGAGACAGATGAGCACAAGACCACGAATGATAGACTCACAAATGTCACAGGAGATAAGGTTAGCACCAATCAGACAATCAGAGGGAAGTCAAATGAGATGGAGAGATACATTGAAGACCACTAGTTGTTGCCTAAATCGAAGGTGCTAATATATGAGGTTTCCGATGCAAGAAACTTGCAGTTTGAGTTCTTAGTTCCTCCAATAATGATGCTGGGACCAAGGGATAGAAAGCCTAGATATACATTTGAAGCTCAATAAATTAAAAGAGTTATTCTGATTTCTGTAATATTCATAAGGGAAAAGTGGAAGTGTACTGTGCCGTATGGCACAAAAATCTATCTAAAGAATGCATTTTGAACAACTTTTACCTTGTGGACAAGAAAAAGAACATCACTAACTCATAAGATATCACCTGGTGACCAAAGCCAAATGCCTAGAACCCTCAGTGACCACATATTTATAGCTCATTTGGGCTAGTACTGCCTGGACACCAATGGAGCTGTCAAGTCACCAAAGGCATACAAATCTTCTTGAAAGGCACATCTATGGGTATGTAGATAAAGACCAACATAAGCTATCATCCGGTGCCTGTGCACATGCCTAGACCCTAGAACCCTCAGTGACCATAGTCATAATTCACCTGGAATAGTTCTTGCTGGACAAACTGGAGCTGCCAAGTCACCAAGGCAATGCCTAGCCACTTGGCATCAGTTACCTTAATAACAATACTTCTCTTTGTTCCCATAATTCACAAAATTAATAGTTAATCTTCAAATGGTAACCCAACAAACAAAAAGACTTAAATGGCTGTAAGAAAAAGCATCTCTGCTAAAAAATCTATTTTTTCACACATGGAAGAGAAAGAAGTTCTATTCACAGAGAAGGTGGCAGCAACAGCAATCAATTTTTATCTTGGTTAATCACTTCTCCTCCCTCTGTACATCCTTGGTATGGTGAGGTTTAATACATGTTATCTTAATTGCTGATAACTAAGAGGTAGATCTTGTTTCTCCAATATGTATGCATAGGTACCTTCTCTCCAACTTCTTGATGCCAATGTTTAATTTCTTTCACAAACTTGACTGGAGCAACCAAGAGTTTTAGTGACAATTGACATTGTATGCCAAGAAAGAACTACAGTTCTGATTGCAGGCAATGACAAAAAGAGGTTCATCTAATTATACCAGGGGGGAAAAAGAGGGGAAGGAGACAGAGATGGAGAGAATTGTCCAAATGATTAGAAGATGGTAACTTTAAGAATATGATTAATTGCCACCCATTGTTTCCTACCTCTCGTTTGGCGGTTCTATTTCAAGTTTTTGAAAGAGTGATCGCATTATTGGTACAGACCAATAACCAAGTTGTAAAAGTTTAACATGTTTCTCAGTCACAAATTATGTTCCAAACCTATCTTCTGAAATTGAAGTTGGACAATAACCAAATTCCTGCCAAGTTTCCAGTTTTTGAGCATTCAATTGGACGTTTTAACCATGAATTACCACTTACCAATGATAATAAGAACATTTAAGTTTTCATTAAGTGATGTTTTCTGAAAATATTAAAAAAATATATTGGAACCATCCCATAAAACCTAAAAGAAAGAGGTTAACAAGAGAAACATCAAGCATAAGGCCCTCCTACAAGCTACCACTGCTCAAATTCAAATTAATTTTCCTTCCCCCCAAGGTCACCCAGTACCCATATGGCCATATTTAAAAATACCACCCAACACAATCTCCTCATTAGCTCCATTATTAATCAATCAAAGGGGGAAAAAACATACTGTTCCATCAAATTCAAACATTTCTGAGCATCATTCCTAAAATCACGTCACAGGATAACTGGAATGTAACAGATCAGTTAGTTCCCCCACCCTCTCCCATCTATGGAGCTTGGTTTCCCCAAGAAGCTCCAGATGTCATAAATTAAATTGTAAGGCAGTTTTGAATTAAAGAAATTGGAAGTCCCAGCAAGGAAGTAGTTGACAGAGACAACTCCAGAAATATGTTGGCAGTTAGATGCACTTGTACTAGCATGCAGCCTCAACTTTATAAAGGATGAGGCAGATCTGATTCTTAGAAATTATGAAGGTGCTTATGGATTGTGTTGCTCTTGCTTTTTAGGTTTATTACATGCTCCTTCAGGCACTGCAAGCAGGCTCAAAACAAGGTGGCCCATGCCATGGCCAGTTTATTTGCCAAAGCAGGTAGTTCAGAGGTTTGGAAATCAAGTCCAGTGGCTTGGTTGTTCAGATTGCCCAATCACATAGCATATCTGAAATGCAGTTTGGAGTCTAAAATGCCAGTGATAATTTGTGGTAGATTTCTAGATATTCTGGGATTGAGGGAGTTTAAAATACCCTGCAACCTATCCTGGATCCTACTATATTAAGGAACCTGACCCTTAAGATACTTTTTCCTGCCCATCTAGGGGTGTTTTTTCCACCAGCAGTGAATACCCCCTCATCTTAGGAAGTCCCAACTCTATGATTCCACCTCTCCTATAAGATAGACCTAGCCCTCTACATTGCCGTATGATGAAAGACATAACCCTCCAAAATCACTTATCTTGAAAGATCCGCCGACAGCTAAAGTGGCATTACTATTGAGAAATTGCTTGACAATGTTATGTGCACAATAAGTTTGCATGGGAGGTTTGCATTAGCCTTGTATGCGATTATATAGTGGGAGTAGTGGGTTCAGCTAGTAAGAGTTATAACTACGTGGGAGTAGTTAGAGAAAAAAAATATGAAGTAGGTTATTGGGGCTACATGGGGGTAGTGGTTAGATGGTTATTTTTATTGAGAAGTAGGGTAGTTGTTATAACCACCTGTAAAGCTTTATTTAAAATAGTAGCAATGTAATACAGAAGGAGACTGGATTATCAAAATTTTCTCTCTTGAGACTTTGATCCCCTAATTAACTACTTTTTAAGTAGAGAGGGATGGCTAAGCTAAGAGGCCCGGCTTCCTCTGTAAAGCCAACTCTTTCCCCTTACAATATCTCTCCTTATATTATCCCAACCCATCTATTACCAACTATGTATCAATTGGTATTAGAGCCAGACAAAGTGGAGCTAGAAGCGAAGGAGTCCTCTATAGGTTGTTCTCAACGAAGTTCCTTCGTCGACATGGGCCTCACTTACTTGGAACCACCACAACACGGTTCTTCCTAGACATTGTTATATAGTTCAAAACTACTCCAGAAGGGCATCCTTAGTGCAGTTGGTTGGCTCCCTTCTGCAAAGAGCATGAACGCAATTGAAGAGACTTTCAAGATTGCGAAGAGTGTATCTCTTGAGAAAATATCCAGCTTCCCCATAACCACTTTTGTTTGTCCTCGAGGACAAGGACCTTTAAGGGGTGAGGACTGTTACGTGCACAATAGGCTTGCACGGGAGGTTTGCATAAGCGCGATTACATGGTGAGAGTAGTGGATTCAGTTAGTAAGAGTTATAAATAAGTGGGAGTAGTTAGAGAAGTTATTATATGTAGTAAGTTATGTGGGTTACATTGGATGATGGGGGTGGTGGTTAGATAGTTATTTTTTTGTGAAGTACGGGAGTTATTATAACCACTTTTTGTAATGCTTTAATTAAAGTAGTAGCAATATAATGGAGGAGAGGATTATCTAAATTTTTTTCTCTTGAGACTTTGATCCCTAATTAACTACTCTTTGAGTAGAGAGGCATGGCTTCCTCAATTAAGCCAAGAGACCCCGCTTCCTTGGTAAAGCCAACTCTTTCCCCTTACAATTTCTCTCCTTGTATTATCCTAACCCATCTATTACCAGGTACGTATCAAATGGACACACCACTAACACTGGTAGATCATCATAAACTCTGACAATTGCTGATGTAGGGGTAGTCTGTGATAATTAACAAAAGGCTTTACAAAGCATTTGTGTATGTAAAAGAGAATGGTTTCATCCTTACCATTTTGATCACATTTAGAATGCTGGGAAATGATGATCCTGTCTTTCACTAAACAGTAAACATATACCAAAAGTTTGATAGCCTTCCCATGCGATTTGAAATGCAAGTCCTTGTTTCCCAGTCCCACCCCCAACACCTACCTGTCTCCTCAAGGAAAAAAAGAAAAGGATAAAAAATAAGTTTTGCCTCTCATGGCTTTGAGGATCACAACTTCAAATGAACAAGGCAGTTATCTGTGACTAGAGCTCCCACAATCTAATTCAGAAACTCCATCCCCATGTCTCCTCTCATGATAACCTTCCATCTCAGATACCAATAATTATTATCCACAGTTCTTATCAGTTGGTAATCAATAAATGTGAAGAGAAAGGGAGAAAAAGTGCGAAAAAAACACCTTAACTGATATCTCCTGGCAGCTACTGCTCTATTTCAATATGATTTCCTCCTCCTTACCAAAGTCATCCACTATCTATTTATTAAAAAGGATTACAGTCAGGGTTCCACTAATCAGTTGCCTCACCACCATAGCATCTTTTTCTGCTACAACCTAATTAAACTCCAAATGTGCTTGTACCTCTCTAGGTATTTTAGAGGAGTGGATCCTTCTTCCTATCATTTAATAAAATTCACCTCTTTCGATTTTGACAGAAAAAAAAAACCCCACAAATTAGCAAAGCATCCTTCCTAAAAAACACAAATCAGGATCTTATGATCGAGCAATTCATGTAAAGAAACTACATATCTTCCCCTCTAGGCACTTGATTAAGGGAAGAAGCAAGTACATTTCATAAATGTTAAATAGCGCAGTCACTTAACTGGGTTCGAAAATGAGAATCCAAAAGGAATCAAGACTAAAATCCAGAGATTTCCTCATTAACCAGGAATGGCAGCAAAAGTCTAAACAGCATTCCGATCTCACAATTCCATGCATAAATTCATGGTATAAAAAATAAAATTCGATACTAGGGTTACTGCATCTCAGAAATAAACACCCAGTAGTACCTGGAACTGCCTGGATCTTCGGTACTGAGGGCTGTATAAGACCGATTGGGATGCAGAAGCGAAGAGCTCACCATTTCAATTACAGGACCTGTCGAGGCATGAGAAGAAGAAGAAGCCGACGGAGAAGAAATCGTCGGTCGAACGCTCCTCAGAGAATCTCTATACTTTCTGTACAGAGGAGTTCTATTTCTCATCGCCATCGAGAAAAATCGAAATCAAAATCGGAATTGAAAAGCTGAAGAGGATTCAAATTTGCTCGTCTAACGCGGGAGTTGCAGAAATGTAGAGAGAGAAAATATGCGTTGCAAGTTGGAACCCCAAAAAGTGCGGAAACCAGCTCGACTATTAACAGTTGAACGCCTGAAACAAGGGAATACAGGAAGGAAGAAAGCTACCCACCATAACAGTCAGACGCAAAGCTTCGGAGCTAAGACATACTCTATGGGTCTGGACTCTGGACTGGGCTTGTGTATCCTCTTAGGCCCACCCAAATAGGGGAAGTAATCCTATTTCCCACCCCAGCCCAGCCCCTCCCATCCCATACCCAGATGCAATTGGAATGTCTACTAGCAAAAGCTGTATTCTCTTGTCTGCTTTTCCTTCTTCCACAACACCTACTCCTGTTTGGATTTGGCTTGTCTCCAATTCCTGCCTCTCCAATTTCCTTTTAATTCTACTTAAACGATTGACACCTGCCTAAACAAGATCCAATGGTTGTTATAGCATAAAAATTTAAAACCTCAGACCGCTGCACCAAACCACTTATGGACTTGAAACCACCATTTTTTTTTGGAACTCGTGCCCAAAACCCAAAGTTGTGTCCCCCAAATCGGAAAAAATAAGAACATGGTTTTGTGGACGGGGGAGGGAGCTTATATTGTACCTTAGGGGTGTCAATGGGTCGGTCCGGCTCGGTTTCGGTCCGGGTTGAATCGGTTTCAGTGTGGGAAAGCTGAAACCGAAATCGAATCAATAAGGAAATTTTGGTTTCGGTTTGGTTTCTATTTCGGTGCGGTTTAGTTTCGGTTTGTCTTTGGTTTCTTAAATCGATTTGTAATCGGGTTGGTTTTGATTTTTGGTCCAGTTTGGATTCGACTTTCCATACAAATGTATAGAAAACTATGCAAATTTTGATTTTTTTAATGAATTTTGGATTGTTTCGGTTTCTTACCGGTTTGGTTTCAGTTTCGGTCTGGGTTTTGAGCCGGTTTCAGTTTGGTTTCAGGTTCATCCGATTTTCGGTTCGGTTTGGTTTTGGGTTGCAATACTCCAAACCGAACCGAACCAATAAGGCTTCGGTTCGATTCGATCTGTATTGTTATCGATTTGATCCGGCCGGTTTTACCGGTTCGGTTTAGGAATTGACACCCCTATTGTACCTAGATTCCTCAGTTGGAATGTGATTCCAGTATCTCCGATCATCTATCTCGGTAATTCACAGCGCCCTGGAAGAAATCAACAAGAAAACCCCGCCGGTACTCTTGTCCAGCCAAACCTCCTAATCAAAACCCAAAATTACAAACTATCAGGAAAACTGGGTTAGAAACAAAAGAAAACAGCCGGAAAAATAAAGAAACCTAAAACGGAGTCATTCGAAGTTGAACGACGATAAGCTTACCTTAGTTCCACCATCAAAAGGATTCGGATGAGAAAGTCTAGCATAAATATCTTTCTTGCTCAAATTCACTGGAACCTCATTTAACAATTTGTCGATAAGGTAAGGATAATTAAGAGGCAATTTTGATTCCCAAACGAAATCAGCGAAGAAGTACCAGGAAAGGCTCGATTCAAGCGTGCAAATTTACAAATATCAGGTGGATCCAAATACATAAGAATTGAAGCAACGCAGCTCTCCGGTAATTCTCCGAGACCAGGATTCAGAAGAGAAGAGCCTCCATCAAAGTGGTGGTTTTTAAGTCCATACGTGGTTTGGTGCAGCGGTTTGACGTTCTAAATTTTTATGCTATAACAACCGTTGGATCTTGTCCAGGACAGGTGTTACTGGATTAAATAGAATTGGAAGGGAATTAGGGGGCAAGAATTGGAGACGAGCCAAATCCCTCCTGTTTCTATCCATACCTTTGCTACTGCCTGTGTTACTACTCGACAGTTACTGATATGCCCTGATCCCATGCTTCTGGAAAGTTCTCTTCCCCCCAAAACCACTCCATCTCAACATACTTTTGTGGAATTTCTGGGGGTGCGCTTCCAAGCGCATCATATGTCCTTCTAGTACTGTCTCCATCCCTCCCAGGTTGCCCATACTATATCTAGTACTGCGACTGGCTTTGCCGGATTCCCTGAACCCTTGGCTGCCAGACCTCACAAGCGGGCAAGAACAACCTTCGATACCGTTATCCTATTGTGGAAGTGCCCTTCCATTTCATTGACCAGTTAGATGACCCTACCAAACTTCTATCGAACCTTAATGATCATTTCAAGGGGAAGACCCTACTTTGATTGCTGATACCCTGCAACATGGGACTGCTGAAGGTGTCGAACACAACTCTAGGGAAGCGGGTGGAGTGCCTCAAGACTAGTTATGCATTATTTGGCTCTTTCATCCATTTTCAACTTATCTTCTTGTCTTTTTTCCGTAAATCTCATACTTGCTTCGTTTCACTTTGATACTCGATATAAGCGCCAGTAGTTTATTCTTAGGTAGCCTGTGTGTTTATGCTTTAATGATTGTATCTTCTTGCTCTTTTTTCTCTAACCATTGCTAGAATTATTATCATAATTATTATTTGTTGTTTATCTTTCTACTCTTGATTCTCTAATTTGTTTGTATCTGTCCTCTTTTTACGTTTATTTCTGTGCTATTCATCTTAATCTTGTGGTTCTAGTGTTCCTGCCTTCTTGACTTTATTGTATCTGTCACTCTTGTCTGAACTTTTTTGCCACCTCATGAAACTTTTTTGTTGGAATGTAAGGGGTTGTGTTCTCCCAAAACTATTAGCACACTTAAAACTCATTTAAATAAACATCACCCCAATTTGCTGTTTTTATGTGAAACAAAAATTAAAGATCATTCTACTTTTCCCTCCCCTCATGTGTCATTCAATTTCAATTCCTCTTTTCTCATTAATAGTGAGGGTACTCGTGGCCCCAAGGGGGGCCTCTGGCTCCTCTACTCCAAAAACCTTCCCAACCCCCAAGCCCATATTGGATCCTTCTTCATCTCGTTACAATTTGACCCTTGCCTTTGCTTCCCTGGGCCATGGGGTGTGATCTGCCTCTATGGCTCCCCATAGGCTTCTACAAGGATGCAGGGTTGGCAAGAACTCTTTTCTTTCCTCTCTTCTATCTCTTACCCTATTCTCCTTATTGGGATTTTAATGACATAATCTCTCCATCCCAAGGAGGAACTCCTTTTACCCTAACTCCATCTTCTAAGGCTTTACAATATCTTCTTTCTACTTTCAACCTGTCAAAAATTACTTTACCCTATAATATTTTCACTTGGACAAATAAACAAAAACCCCCAAACCTTGTCAAAGAATGCCTTGACAGAGCCTATGTAAATCCTTTATGGCTATCCTTTCAACCTTACCCCTCCCTTACTAAGCTTTCTTATTTTGCCTCTGAACACAACCCATTGTTTTCCTAGCCACCGTGCCTATCACTCGAACTAAAAAACTTTTTTCACTATCAGCATGCATGGCTTTCCCATCCCCTTTTCATGCCTTTCTATTTTAATGGTTGGATTAATCTGGGTCAAACAAATCTCTCTAACAAGCTTGCATGTTTCAGCAGACTTCTCCAAAAATGGAACTTCGAAGTTTTTGGTCATATATCTCACTTAAAGGACCACTTGTTCAATGCATTGTTACAAGTGGAAGACCATGTCCAACCTCTGGGTGATATGGCCTCGGTTCTTCACCCAAAATCTTGAATGGGTCCTCCAGGATGTGGAAACCTTTTGGAAACAAAAATCTTGCCACAATTTCCTTGTCCATGGTGATCGGAATACAAATTTTTTTTCATATTGTGGCAAAGGTTAATCAACATTACTGGTAAATCTCCTTCATCCTAGCCGGTGATGGGTCCTGACTGGAAAACCCTGCTCTCATTGCCAAGGAATTTGCATCCTTTTGGCATAACATCTTTACCACTTCAAACCCCTTGATCTTACTTTCATTGAATGTCTCTTTCCCCCGTGCATTGACCTATCGACTCAATTCCAATCCCTTAGCTCTATTCCTTCTACTGATGAAATCCGTTCATCTATTTTCTCTATTGTGGCCTTTAAAGCACCAAGGGCTGATGGTTTTCAAGTTGTTTTCTATCAAAAATTTTGGCCTTTAGTCTCTACTGATGTCATATCTTTTGTTCAACACTTCTTCACCTCTGCTTCCCTTCCTCTAGGAACAAATCATACCCTTCTCTGTCTTATTCCCAAAATAGAAAATGCCTCTTTTGTTTCTGATTATCGTCCCATTAGCCTATGCAATGTTTTCCTATAAGATTGTGGTCAAAATTCTTGCTACCCGCCTTAAATCCCTCTTGCCCACATTCATCTCCCCTTGTCAAGCTACCTTTGTTCTTGGTCGTCAAATCTCCGACAACATTATCATCGCCCAGGAAATTTTCCATTTTCTCAAACGCAAGAAGAAATGCAAGTTAGGCTATGTGGCAATTAAATTGAATATGGCCAAAGAATATGATCGGGTCGAATGGAAGTTTTTATTATCCATTTTTTATTTTTTAGGATGCGGAACCCAGTGGCATGCCCTTATCAATACTCTTGTATCCACATCTTCTTTTTCCAATCAAACTTAATGGTAATGCCTTTCAACTTTTTAATGTCTCTAGAGGTTTGTGCCAAGGATGCCTCCTAAGCCCTTTTTTATTCATTATTGTGATGGAAGGACTTTCCAGACTTTTGAACACTCACAGGGAGTTAAACTTATTTAAGGGCATCATGATTTCTAGATTTGCTCTGAAAATTACCCATCGATTTTTTGTAGATGATACCTTTATTTTTTGTCACGCTACCCATGAGGACTTATCTATATAAAGTGTATTATGGATATTTTTGTTGATTTATCTAGTTTGACCATCAACCTCTCCAAAAGTGGACTTACTTTCAGCTCCAATGTCTAGCATGATGATCATGCGTCCCTTTGTTGCTCTATTGGCATCTCGAAAATGGATAATGATTCAATTTATCTTGATACCAAACTTTTCCACTCTAGATCTACATGTGTGAATTTTAAGTCTTCTTCATAAAGTGGAAAATAGGCTTTGTACTTGGAAAGCTTCCCTTCTTTCTTTTGCAGGAAGACAAGTACTAATCCAGTCAGCTCTATCATCCCACCTTCTTATTTAATGTCATTTTTCTCTATTCCAAAGACTGTATGCTGGAAACTGGACTCAACCCACTCTTATTTTTAGAATGGTGACTCATCATCTCACCGAAAAGCTCATCTAATTGATTGGTAGAAATTGTGTGGGCTTAAAGTTTTTGGGGGCCTGGGCTTTAGAGATTCATACACCCAAAATAAGGCCTTGCTCCTCAAAATTGGGTGGAGACTTCTCAACAACCCTCAAAGCCTCTAAGTGCGTCTCTTACAGGCTAAGTATTTCCATCACAAATTTGTCTTTGATCCCAAAACCCTCAAAACAAGAGGCTCCCCTTGCTGGAAAGCCATCATTAGTATTATTCCCACTCTTCACCATATGATTTACAGGAAAATTGGTAATGGGAACAATACCTTCTTTTGGACGGAGCCTTGGATTTTCCAGCGATCTCCAATTTCTATTGCTCAATATCATGATCATAATAACTCACATCAGGTAACACTGGTAAGGCACGTTATATTTGGTAATGGTTGGAGTTCTAATCTTATACAATTTCTGTTGCCTTATCATATATCACACATGATTCTACAGCTTTCCATTTATGTCTCTGCTGATAATAATGATCAATGGTGGTGTCATCTCTCTAAAAATGGAATTCTAACAACCAAGACAGCTACTAGATATTTTTTTCATAAACTTTGGTACTAACACTAATGGATGCTCCTACAAGTGTTCATGCTCTTTGCCCTGCTCACATTGGTGGCATATATTTGGAAACTTAGAATCCCGCCAAAATTTAAGTTGTTCTTTTGGCGATTGATTTTGGATTGACTACCCACCAAAGAACATTTGCACAAATGGCTGAATATAGACTCCACCTGTAGTCTATGTCACAAAGGGCAGGAAAACCTCTTTCATGTGTTTGTCTCATGTGAGGTTGCTTAAAGAATATGGGCTTTTGGTCCACTTGGTTTTCGACCATCTAGCCTTTCCCTTACCTCTGTTGCTCGATTAATTATGTATATTTATAATTCAAACGAAGTCAAATAATTCCAGCCATTTGACTTCGTCTGAATTAACCTCTTTTTTTACTGTACTAATTACTATGTGCTATTTCTTATGAATGCATAGAAATAGGGTTACTTTAGGGATCGCCACCCTTTTCACTTTGCATTGTTATCCAACAAATGCACCACTAGACAGCAAGATTTCAGCACCTTTCTAACAATCGGCCTATACAACAGCCATCGATTTCCCCACATTTTTCATGTCCTATCCCAACAGGACATCCTGATAATACTATTTTTATAACATCTATTACTGATACATCTTTAAACATTTCTGGATGGGTACTATCAGTTTTGTCTCATACCGGTTGCTTACTCTCTCTCAATGATTTTGTCATGATAGAAGAGGTACTGATGCCGTGGCAATGGGACTTATGATCGGGCTTCAGGAATTCCAAATCAAAGGCGGTGTTTTTTACAGAATTTTAATAGACTTACCTGAACTTAACAGCCTCATCTTTGTAGATAATTTTTTGAAGTGGCCTTGGCCTACTTTGGTTGGCGGTTAACCATGGATAGTATTTTTTCTAAAACCCAATGTCTTGTCACTAATTCTCCATATATTAGCCTTTTGAAAACTTGGGCTTACAAAGCACTGAACTCTAAGTGTTGATATGTACATTATATCTAAAGTAAGGTATTTTTTTTTTCTTTCTAGATTAATAATAAATAAATAAATAAAGTTGTACTCTCACCTGATCTACCAAAATTAAATTTTTTTGGTAGAACACCAAATTTTTTTTTATGGCAAATGCTTTTTGTGTGCGAGTGTGGCCCTGCAAATTCAGAAATGTAGGGAGTAAATTGATAGGTCTGACCCAATGGAAGGGAAAATGATTCTTTGGTGAATGCCTTCTCGTATGCTTCCATTGGCCCTCGTGCACGCAAAATTGCACTCCCTTGCAAGAAACACTTCCCCAACATTTACACGGTTTACCATTTATGACCAAGTAATCACACATACCAACCCGACTTATTTCTAAGGTAGTATTCTTACGATGAGATAAATGATGGTTTGCATATGAAACTCTTCAAAGTTTACACAGTTTATGCTTGAATATGTAGGCTCTAAAATTTTACCTTTTAGAATTTTACACTTTTCTGAAGCCCATATGTAGGCAGAAGCGGATTTGTACAAGCAAAGGAAAATCAAATTAATAACTAGCTAGACAACAAATCATCGAATTCCTCATTTACTTTTATTTTATTTTTTAATCTTTTTGATTGTGGTGGTATATACTATTCACTTTTTGGATGGAAAGTAATATGGTGAAATATTTTTCAACAAACTTATATTCCATTCTTTATTTAGAAATTGAATAAAAGAACACAATTATAATATTGTCATTAGAATTAATAATGAGAAATCAAAATTGCTGGGTCCCTGTTGACATTGAGAGAGGGGTGAATTAGCATGCTAAATCCTTTTTCACTTTTCGACTATACCTCTGATGTGTCAATCATTATTGGCACTTTAAGAAATGCACACACAATCTACTGATGCTGCCCAAAGATGTCTCACCATCCCAACATTGTAAGTACTATCATATATACTGTTATATATATATATATATATATACACAAACATATGCACATCCACATTGCACCACCAAGTGGCTAGGTCTACCAGATTGACATACATTGTGACGACCCAAGAATATGGCAAGTACCAGACCTGCCTGAGAGATCGGTAAGATGTCACCATCAAGAATACGGCAAGCACCAGGGGGTTCGGGAGATCGGTGAGGGTGTGCAAACTTTAGTCCCACATCGCTTAGGGAGAGATTCCTGGACTAGTTAATAACCTCTAACCTCCTTAACATGGCACAATGTATTTTAAAGTCTTGAGGCCTATGGGTCAAAGAGGACAATATTATACAAGGTTAAAGGGGCTAGGGCATTACAAATAGTATCAGAGCAGACCCTGACAGCATGTGGGGCCACAGCGGGGATGCTATGCCAAAAGGGGGGAAGTGTGATGACCCAAGAATACGACAAGTATCAGACTTGCCTGAGAGATCGATGAGGTGTCCTCACCAAGAATATAGTAAGTACAGGGGGTTTGGGACATCGGTGAGGGTGTGCAAACTTTAGTCTCACATGGCCTAAAGAGAGATTCTTGTGCTAGTTAATAACCTCTAGCCTCCTTAACATAGCACAATGCATTTTAAAGCCTTAAGGCCCATGAGCCAAAGAGGACAATATTATGCAAGGTTAATAGGGTTGGGGCGTTACAAATGGTATCAGAGACTCCGACAGCGTGTGGGGCCACAGGGGGACATTGTGCCAAAAGGGAGAAGTGTGACGTCCGAAGAATACGGTAAGTACCATATCCACCTGAGAGATCGGTGATGATGTACAAACTTTAGTCTCACATTGCCTAGGTAGAGATTCTTGGGCTAGTTAATAACTTCTAGCCTCCTTAACATAGTACAAGGCGTTTTAAAGCCTTGAGGCCCATGGGCTAAAGAGGACAATATTGTGCAAGGTTAATGGGGCTAGGGCGTTACAATTTAATAGCAGTAGTAAACATCATGCCATGCAGGTGCCAATTGTCAAACAATTGTAATCTCATCCTTAAATCAAGGTACATAATCCAAGTAAGGGAATAATGACATTCTGGTGAACAACTAGAAATTGAAAGGGGTCACTAGGTAAGTAAAGAGCCAAGGATATGGAAGGGTTTGTAATTATTCACCACGGGTAGACTTGGAAGTAAAAGTTATATAAGAATAAGAGGTAATAAAAGGGAGTAATTTTGGAAAACAACTTTAAAAAGGGTAACATCGTGAGAAGGAGAAAGATTTTCTTCAACCTCCAGCTGAAACAAGGAGGCAAACTATAGGTCTTGGTTTGGAGATACTACCTGCTTCATTAAACCATGGATCAACTAGAAATTTTAGGTGGAGAGAGGAGAATAGCATCCCATGGCCCTCTTAAATGCAAAAAACAAACAGGACAATCAAAAAGGTAAGATTGAACAAAAAAATCCCTGAAATCATATAGGGCAATAGTTATAGCATATCATGTTACAAAACCAAGATCTTATAACCAGTAATCAAAGCGAGAGAGAGAGAAGAAGAGAGACTGCAAGACTGGGCAACCGATTATGTAAAGTTGTAGTCCCCCTATTGTTGTTATATATTAACCATAATGAATCTTGATCCATTTATGATCATCCGATTGTGTTCAGGGATTACTTAATTAATTTTCAAACAAGCTAGCCCAAGCTCCCGCTTAAATTTTTAGTAATTATATTTCATATATTTAATTCAACTATATAACTTAAATCAAATCCTATTGCATACATTCACTACTTGAAAATTCACTAATGGTAGATTCATCAACATTATGGAAATGATCATTAAGAATCACATTGAGACATTTTAGATTTTTTGCATTCCTTCTTTATATTGTTTATAATATGAACCTCCTATTCCTAGATATATGCTCATGAAACTGTTATCTCATATTGTCTATCTCACGTAATGCTATTTTAAAGGCAATTTGTATTCTCATCCTGTTTGGTGGATATTCACAAAATGTATTCATTTTTTGAATAGTAAACTAGGTGCGACCTTCATCTCTTTCATAGAGTGGTGGTCTCTATGATTTATTTATTGTACTCTTTATTTCATATATTTAAGCTTCAAGTTGTATTATACATTTAGAAGAATAACTTTGAGAAATATCATCGAACGATATTGAGTTCCCAATATGCACTTGATCATCGTTAGTAATACAAATTGGTAAAGCAGATAAGGAAAAATCTAAGAAATGAAAAAACAATTGATAATTTGCAAGGGAAACATAAGATAAACATAAAATAAGATTCATTGAAAGATTCAAATACTTTTTCATTTGCAACCTCCTTTGTCCTATGATATGCATAAAATCAATCCACTAAATGTTTGATTAACATATGATAGGAAATCATGCCAAAACATAATTTGATTATAATCATCATATTCCTTCAGGATGTAGACTTTTCGCTACATAATAGACTTGAGAATTTCATTGTTAAGGTAATTTCTAATGAGAATAAAAATGACCTTTTACAAAAATCATGCAAAAAATATGCATGAATTTAGTGAAATGCCCTCAATGCACCTAAAAGTGTAAAATGCATAAAAATAATTTGAAATTTATAATACTGTATGAAAATACATTTAAAAGCCTGATAATACTAATTTATTATTGATATGTACATAGAACAACAAGTTAAAAATCTATTTAGTTCCTAAAGGATCTGAAATTTTATAAATGATCAAATTGCCTCTAAATTACAAATATATATATACAAAATAGATCTTCACTACATATGCGCACATGAAAACTTTATAAAAACATACCAATCATGATTATATGCACTAAATATAATTAAAATGAATTTTTTTTAAATCAAATTATAAAATTACCAAAATGTTCCTTAAGAGAGAAAAAAAAAAAAAAAGAAGAAGATAAGAACACATCTGTTATTATCAAATATAAATAGAATGTGAGCTAATATGATTAAATACAATTAGATATGTATGTATTATTTTTAAAATATTTGTAAGAATTGTTTTAGTTAAAATGGTCAAATGATGAAAATTTCTTTAGATGACTAAACTATTAAACTAATATGAACATATGCATGAAAAATAGGTAGAATGCATTCAGATCATTAAAAAATTATGGTTATATACTTCACTAAAATACTCATTTGAGACCTCTAATTATTTTTTTATAAAGCCTTCAAAATGAAAAATCTACTTCAACATCTACTTATAAAAAAAATAAAAGATAAATATAAAAATTATTCAAAAATAAATAAAAATTATCTTGATGTATGGGAGAGTCTAGACTCAGTATATACACGTTCTGTAACACCTCAACCCTATTTACCTTGCATAATATTATCTTTTTTGGCCCGGTTTTAAAACACGTTGTGCTATGTTAAGGAGGCTAGATGTTATTATTAAAGTTTGCACACCTTCACCGATCTCCCAAACGAGTCTGGTACTTGCCATCTTCCTCCCTTTTGGTACAGTGTCCCCGCTGTGACCCCACACGCTGTCGGGGTCTGCTCTATACCATTTATAATGCCCCGACCCTGTTAAATTTATACAATATTATCCTCTTTGGTCCTTGAGCCTCAAGGCTTTAAAACACGTTGTATCATCTTAAGGAGACTAGAGGTTATTAACTAGCCCAGTGATCTCTCCCTAGACGATGTGGGACTGAAGTTTACACACCTTCACTGATCTCCTAAACCCTCTGATACTTGTCGTATTATTAGTGGGGACACCTCATTGATCTCCCAACCGGGTCTAGTTTAAATTGTCAGAATCCACTATTAGGGCCTATTGAATCACAACTCAACGAGCGATGCTCCAAATGGCAAATCTTATTAAAACATCATAGGAAAGGGATATGAAAAATCTGAGAGTTTCATGAAAAAGGGAATGACGGACTTCTGTTTTTTTGGCGGGGGAGGGGGGTGTTTACACAATTTTTTTTTCCTCCCAGTCTTTTGAATAAGGGGATTTATATAGCCTCAAAAGTCAATAATTACTTTGATTTTAAAGTAGGCTACAAATACTAAACAGGGGCTAGGCCTGGCGGATTGGGACTGGTCCAAGGGACAAGCCTGTGTCTTATGGGCTGGTATTAATTGTGATGGGATTAGGCCTTGACACTGACAAATTAGTTCGGCCGATAGTGGGCTTATCGACACGAGGCTAAGTCTCGGCCTTGGCTCAGTCCTGGCCTGGTTGGACTGGATCAGGTTAGACGAAGCTGAAATGGATTTATTTAGACTACGTTAATCCGAGTTAATTCAGATTTTTATTAGGTTCCATTTTAAGGGTGAAATTAAAGCATTGATATCTCTCAATTTGTGTAGTCGATTTTGACGCAACACATATTACCGTGAAGTATTCATCGAGAAATTTTCATTTAGTACGGTGAACATGTTAATTTCTATATAGAAATGATATGAAAATTAAGAAATTCAAAAAATGATGTTTCACGCTGATCCAGGTCTAAATAACATCGAATTTGAACGTAAAATAATCAAATAAGGTCATCCCAAAGGTTGTGGTCAAAATTAGGTGGTCTCTCATATTGAGAAATATATGAAGGAAAGTGATCATTTTACATGAAAAAGTAATAAATGTCTCCAGATTTGAATAAGATTTTGTATGGGTGCCTGAAATAGTTAAATAGGACTATCCTATGGGTTTTGGATCTATTATGAAAAATTTAGGTGTAAAATATAAGCCAAGCGTAAGTTAGTAATCTTTGTCATTCGACCACATGTGACCAGGATTGTTAATTGAATTGGAGTATGAATTTTAATTTCGAATATGTGAATAATCTTTGCGTTTTGCGAGATTTAGAATATGTTATGATTGAATATGAATACATATGAGAATGTGATGGTTTTGTATGCCAATAATTAGTTGATTGATTTCTTTCAATTGCATTGTATATATAATACATATATATATATATATATATATATATAAAAGCATACATGTATCACACATTGTGTTTTTCACTGAGATGTTAGCACATCTCTTGATACATATTATTTTTATGGGACAATTACTTCACTCCCTTACATTTGACTTAATACTTACTAAAGTTACCCTACTTCAAACATTTTTTCTGATACTCTCCTATATTCAGACTTTTAGAGCCGTGGGTCGGTGAACCAGAAATGAAATTAATGGATTTTATGATAAAGTGCATCAATGGAGCCAGACCATTGATATTAAAAAAGAAGAGGAAAAAAAGTCCAAATATAGGGGAGTATCATAAAAAATATTGGCGGAGAAGAATTTTAGTAAATATAGGTCAAGTATAGAGGAGTGATAGTAAATGCCCCTATTTTTATTTCAGACCCATCATAAGAACGACGACTAAATTTGTTTAAACGATTTGCAATTGCACACTTCGCTGTATTTATAAAACATTGAATTCAATGTTTTTGGTTAATGCACGAATTATTATTTTGATCATTTGATATCCGCTCACCAGGACTGCACTATACCCTTACCGTGGGTTAGGTAGCATTACATATAAAGTAAATTATCCAATTATGTATTGTTTTCCCTTTTCTATTGGTCTTTTCTATCCCAATTCAAATTACTGCTATTACATGGAATTTTTATTTAGGCATCAAAGAGTCCCCATTGGACTCAACTCTGACCCTCCCTCTTGCTTTACATTCGTCTCCTTATTCTCACTTAGGGCCCATTTGATAATGTTTTAAGAAACACGTTTCTGCCATTTCTGTTTCTAGAAACAGCAGAAACGGAACAAAAAGCGTTTGATAAAACTGTTTCGTTTCACTTATTTTTAGAAATAGAAATATAAATTTTTACTTATTTATGGTTTAAGAAACGACTCAGGCGAAACAAGTTCAACTTATTTCGCCGTTTCTGGAAACGACTTGTGGCAATTATTTCACTAGTTACCATCGACTTCTAAAAACATGACTTATCAAACACCTTCAATTCCGTTTCTGTTTCTAGAAATGGAAATTTATGTTTCTGCAACGGCAGAAACGTTACCAAACGGGCCCTTAATGTCGTAACGTGAAGGCACAAATTCTGGTGGCAACACCACCATCAACTACATATATCTCAACTCTAAGTGATAATCTCTTTTAATAGTAACAGCAGTTTAAATTGGAAGATACTTGGGGGTAGGGGTGTCAATTCCAAGCTTGCACCGGTAGGCCTGATCGAGTTCGACATGTTTATGGTCTGACATGGACCGGCCTGATTAATAAACGTGTCGGGCCTAAACCTAGCTTGTTTATAAATAGGTAGTACACAGTGCAAGGCGTAAGCCCGATGGACCTCCCGACCGGGCCAACCTTTTTATAAGCCCGACTTGGACCGACACGTTTTGCCCAACCATTTATATAGGTATTTTGATTTTTTTTTTTTTTTTGGATAGAATAGGGTATATATTGATATTTTTATCAATTATTGACTGTAATTAAGTGTAATATCTTTTTAAAATTATTGATGATTCAAAACAAATTAAAGTATCTTAAATCTAAGAAAAGTAAATACCATTTAAGGCCCATTTAAGGCTTTATTGGTACATTACCCTATTTAAGGCCCGATTATAGCCCGATTAAAGCCCAGAACCTGACCGAGCCCAACACGACACCGACCAAGACCGACTCATTCCTTAAATAGGTAGGGCATGGTCTGAAGACATACGCCCGGCTAGACCTGACCGAGATCGGCCCGACTTGACCAATTGATGCCCCTAGTTGGGGGTGTCTTGGACTTTCTCATTCACAATATCAGCTATGACAAACTGTGATACCTTTACCCTATCATTAAATTGAGATCCAAATGGGTGTTGATGTATACTTTGATACTTGTAAATCCTAAATAATCCACTTGGATTCACATGACTTACTTTAACCAACCAGTAACATCCCTCAACTTCAGTCTTAATAATCAACATTTTTTCACTCCACTTTATCTAATAGGGGAAACTATTTACAATAGCAAATTGAGAAACAAGGGAGATGACCAAAGTCATTTAGGTACCCCATCTCAAGCATTCTCTGAATCAAGCTTATTCGAGCTCCCAGATTAATTTGGTCTGTTGAACACATTAAGAACTTAGTCCATTGTATCCCAAGTATGGCCACATAATTTTTTGTTTGTTCTTTCTCATGTATTCCTAGAGAAGCAAACGATGTTGTTCATTCCCTAAGCTAGAAGAGCTTGTCTCTAGCAATAAGAATGATAGATTGGCCGAATTTCATTTCTTGGCTTATAGATACTTGTAATTATTCTCAATTCCTTGAGCTCTTCTTGCCTTGTATTGCAATAATATTTCCTTTTCCCGAAATATAGAGAGAAATTTAGGGTCTAACCTAATTGTCCCAGACGATGTTGCATAAGTGGTAGGATGTTCCGTGCAGAGTGGACCTAGTGTACCAATCTACCCAAAAACTGGCCTCTGAAGTCAGATCTCCCATTGGCCTCACTTCCTCCTCATAGGAATCACTTACACGTATATCTAGGGTTGGCCTACAATGTTTTCTAGGAGGTATCGTAGCTCGAAAAATAAGAGAGAGAGAGAGAGAGAGAGAGAGAGAGAGAGAGGCTCTCTTAAGGGTTACCCTCGATGTTCTTTTTACCAAAACGAGTCGGTCTGGTACAAGTTGGAGAAATCCTCAACCCCAATCATGGTTTCAAGTATCGGTATCATATCGGTCAAATCAGCCATATCGTATTAGTATCGGCTGAGATTGATCCTTAATCTCTAGCCAATCCAGATTGAATACCCATATCATTTTAGGGGTAAAACAGCAAAAGAATTGTACTTTTAAAGAAAAACAAGGGAAAATCGACCGATACTCACTAATCCAATCCAGATTGATATAAGATTGGTATCAGTAGAAACCAATATGTCTACCAATACCGATATCGATACCATCCCCTAAATCCATGACCCCAACACATTGTGACCTTGGAAAAACCCAAGCATTTAGATTTCTTGTGTGACACTATCCTAAATATGACTTGTAATGGCCCAGCCCAACATGGACTTCACTATCAAAGCCCAATGATCTTTTCCTTTTTTTTGGAGAGGTGGGGGTGTTTAGAAACCGAAGCCAATGACTTGATTGTGTATTTGTGTAGACACCTCAATTTTAATTTGACCTTAAAATTGAAAAAGAACACTAACCCACTGATGCGTACTTGCACCTACATATAACAGTGCAAAAAGACTATGCTGCCCCTACACTAAAGATGCTGGAGCACATTCTCCCATTAGTTGCACATGCTGATGCGTACCTGCACCCGAAAAAAATAAAAATTAAATAGTATTCAAACTGGGCTCTACCCTTTTTTGGGCCCCATGTTTGGTGCACTAACCCTCTTTCTAAAACGATACTTAAGAACCGAACAAGACATATACAGTATAGAAGCCAACAGGATGGACATAAAGCAAGCTAGGCGCATGCAATTACAAGGCTAGTTGAGCCTAAATCCATTAAGCTAGCCCATCCTACCGTTCCAGTGCAGTTAGATTGCCCAGTCATTTTATAGCCTAGAGTTATTGGAGGAAAAAAATTAATTGATGCGCATTGTTTAGTTGCAATGGAAATTAAAGAGAAAGAGAGAGAAAGAGAAAGAGAATTAAAAATTTCAAATCTGAAAAGGAAACTTTTATAATCATTACCCCACAGGATTATATCTTTAACTCCAAATCATTCCATATTTTATACTTAAATTTTGGGCAAGAGAATGCTACACTTAAGTTCAGGGACATGTCAGCGGGCATGGCTGATGGCAAGGCAAGCGCTAGCATCTTCAATGTGGGGGCAACGTGGTCTTTTGCATCCACTGTGTCTAGGCATAAACACACACTAAAGGGTAGCATTCTTTGTTCCTTAAATTTTACTTTGCTTTGCTTCTAAAAAGTATAATTGTTTTAGGCTCTATTTGGTTGTAACGGGAATTTTTTATAGGGAAGGGGAGTGAAATTTTTAAGCTTCAAGAAAAACTTTTGTAATAGTTACCCCATATGACTGTATCACTTAATACAAATCATTCCATATTTTGATATTAAAATTCTACTTTACTTTGAATCCAAATATAAAATAAAAATACATTTAAATGTATCATTCTTGAATATGATAAAAAGTTTAAGAAGTTTACACAATCACATGGAGTGATGATTACAAAAATTTCTTCTCTCTCAGTTTGATTCTTTTAAAATTTCCTTGCAAACAAACATGGCCTCAGCAAAATTAAAAATCAACCAAGCTTCTAAAGGTCAGGCCCACTATGTAGAAGTGCTTGGACCCAGAATTAACATGTGCTTCAGCCTTTAGAACTTTTGCTTAAGATGCATAGAAAGTTTTGAGTTCTCTGGGCCTTTTGTGGGCTGTGGTGAGTGCTTTGGCTGTAATGGGTATGAAGGTTAATTTTTCCTTTTCTTTCCAACTCAATCAATTCACATTCTAGTCAAGGTTTAAAAGCTTGGATTTGGGTATAGCCATATAGGATAGTTTTTCATGGATTCCAATTTGAATCATCCTGAAATTGACTGGGAGTTGGTAAGTCTCAATTGGAATCTGGCACCAAAGAATTTGAAACACTCTAAATATTGTATGGTTTTCTTTGTTATTTTTCCTTTCATGTTAGGGTATGGTCTGGGGAAGGTGTTAGGCACTTTGATCTTGTCAAATCAATAGTCGACCTTCTTAGACGACGATAACTTGATATAATAGATCCTAGAAACAAGTATACATTGTGAATGGCCATAAACAGAAGATAGAAAGGGAGATTATATATAAGCATTACCTTCTAGTGTGTGTTACAAAAGAAGTGTTAGGAACATGTAATAATCCTACTTTTTTTAATGCAAGTATGCAATCTCCAAAACTATATGCACAAGGAGTTTGCTGGCCTTCATTTTTCCCTCGACACAAGTTTCCTCCACATCCGAGTGAGTTGCTAAGTAGTTTGGTGGAGACTCCATTGGTGGTATAGCTTGTCTTGTCTTTTGTTTTACTATTTTCCATTTATGGAATGAGAGGAATGCTATGATCTTTCACCAAAAATCTAAAAACATTCCCCACCATAAAGCTAAATTACTTGCAGATTTTATCAATTTAGAAGATATTCTAACAATTTACAAAAAAATTAAAAGAAGAATTCATTGGAGGAGCTGATAAAAAAAATTCTTCAGGAAGATGCAAATTATATTCTCTCAAAATTAGAATTGTGTAATATTTGTTAATTTGAGAAGTTTTTTTTTTTAAATATTTCAAAAATATTTTTATCTACTAAATCAGTTAGGTAAAATTATTTTGTTACCACATTTCTCTATTAAACTCCCAAGCCCATGGGATGAGTTATGTTTAAAGGGTTAATCTGAATTTTTAGAAAAAAATAAATAAGTAAGATACATTAGGATTTAGAATTAATTATGTATTGAGAATGATAGCAAATGACAGCAGACCTCTGTTTAGAGGTGAAAGCTAAAAAGCAAGTTAAAAATCAAATTAGCAGTAAAGCCTATAGTCAAAGTTGTAATGATAGAATTCCTAAGGAAAA
Organism: Macadamia integrifolia; assembly: GCF_013358625.1. Taxonomy (NCBI): domain Eukaryota; kingdom Viridiplantae; phylum Streptophyta; class Magnoliopsida; order Proteales; family Proteaceae; genus Macadamia; species Macadamia integrifolia. Next base: position 12,416 of record NW_024868336.1, on the reverse strand, counting down.
TCGGAAAATAGGTTGTCATATTGCCAAGAAACTTACTATAGCAAGTAGGAAAAGTTTCAAGTGGAAAATTTGGAAGAAAAATAAGTTTTCAAATATATGCATATATATATATATATATATATATTAGGAAAAAGAATCATTTTGTTAAAAAGAATTTAAAAAAGTGTTGTTGTTATGTTTGCAATGATGAAGGTCATTATGCACCACAGTGTTCTAAAAAAGGATAAAGTGCAAGAAAAATGATCATGACTCTTGATGAACAAGAGTTAGAAATCTTATTTAGAGAAAAAATCTCTGATGTGGATGAAATTCTTTATGAAGTAGAATCTGAAGCAGAAAGCTTACACAGTGAAGATGAACAAATCTTCATGCTTCATGAAGGAACTTCATATAAAAGGAATAATGGGAGAAGAATTTTCCTTTACTAAAAATTTAGTTAGAAAAACAGGGGAGTCTGTTGTATTTCATTTTTGCTTGTGTATCATTTTGCTTCATGTTGCTCTTCCTCCCCCTTCTAGGGTATGTCCTTAAACAGGGGAGCTTAGGTTTTGATTCCCCATTTGAGGTGATCTTTTGGCTTTGTTTCTTCTCCTTTTCATATAGTTTTCTCTTTCTTTGACATAAAGTGATATTATCAATTAAAATAGAAAAAGAATATGAAAAGAATGATCGTACCATAAAGAAAGAATATGAAAAGAATGATTCTACTACACCATTGAATATGCAGCAAGAACTGTATCTGCTTTGCTTTATTTATTTTATTTTAGGCTATCTTGTTGCATGGTCCCTTCATCAACGTGGGTGGCAAAGCATCAGTGTGGATGGAATTTTTATTTCATGAGAGACATGACAATAATTTTCTACACTCCTGGATGCAGGAGCCACATGACCAGTCAGCATTTTTTTTCCCATTTGAGAATTTTATCCAAGTAAGCCTCATGGGACCAACAATCAATATTTTGCGGTCACTTAGATGGTCATTTTCTTTGGGTCACCTTGATGGCCATTGAGATTGGAAATTGTAGTTTCTTTTTCATCAACTTGGGACCAACAATCAATATTTTGTGGTCATTCTAGAGGTCATTTTCTTTTGGTCACCTTGGTGGCCGTTGAGATTGGCAATTGTAGTTTCTTTTTCACCAACATGGGACCAACTATTCATGTGGTAGGCCTTCAGCTCAGAAAGCAATTCTCTACTTGTCTGTGTGAACTCTCCAAAAAATTATTAAAAAGTCTAAGTCTTTTATTTTGTTTATTTATTTATTTATTTTTACTGTTACATCATCCCTTTCGTTTTTTGATAAAATATCAGATTTTATTTAAAAAAAAATAAAAAGAACCAAAAGAAAAAGAGAGAATCAATTACAATCTAGTGCTTAGCCATAAGAGGACCCCAACATTCGGCATTGCCATCAGCAGGGGTTCTCAAACGCTTTCTGCAGAATCAAAACTTTGGTTTTGACCAACCATCAATATTCATTTCCCTTTCATTCACAAAATTTTTATAATAAGGTTGCTTATGGGAACAGACAGTTATGTGATTATAATATTTAATTTTTCAATATGTTAACTATATAGTACCTTCACTTTATATTTTATTAATATTTTATACTTGTTTTTGGGTTTGGTTGGAATACTTCTTTGAGGAGGGTATGTACTGGTACGTCCTGTATTTGGCTTTAAGAGGTTTTGTTGGGCTCCTACCTCTCTCCAATCATTCTTAATCTTTTACCAATAAAATGTATAGTGTTGACTGGTTCTAAACTTTTGGAATTTAAAATATAATTATAAATGAAATCATATTCAATGCGATTATATAGTTGGATAGAAAAATTCGATGTGCATACAATCCTATGATAAATTCCATTGATTTGAGAGTCTGGCAAGTTTAAAATAAATCGGAACAAAACATGTATATATGTGATGTGACAGATAGCGGTGAATTTACAAAAAAAAGAAAAAGAAAAAAAGAGAGAGAGTGGTGAATCTTCGTGTAAGTGAATATACGTGACCGTCCTTGATCCATATATATATATATATATATAATTTTTATAGGTAGAGAGGGAAGTAGGTAACAGCCATGGGGTTGAATTCGAGACCTCCTGGTGAGTATGAGATTTTTGCACACCACAACTCACTTAACAGTTGTTGTTCTGTGCATATGATATCTATTAAATGAGGAGAGAGAAAATAGATGCCACATCCATGGACCAAGGATGTTCACATACATTTACGTACGTGAAGATTCACTGGACTCTCTCTCTACTGCCACCACTGCAGCAGCTGCCATTGCTACCACCACCACCACATTCATTGTCGCCACAACCACCGTGGCCATTACCACCACCATTGCATCTATTGTTGTCGCCACATATCCACCACCATTGCATCTATTGTTGTCGCCACATATCCACCACCATTGCTGTCACCTCCACCTCCTCTACCATCTTCACCACCATTGCCATAGAATAGAAAATATACTTCTGTTAATATGTATTTCATACATATTCATATTTTTTTAATTTTACCATGCATACAATATATTTGTACCATATTGTATGCAAAATTATTCCAAATGCACAGAATTATAAGAAGAACAAAAAATGTATCTCCGACATAGAAATACTAATTTGAATAGAAATATTGACATAATTTTGCCTACTTCAAGCATAGATATTAGGTAGGTTCTAAGTAGATAAGAATTTGCTTATAGATAAGAAAGACATGAAGGAACCTCAAGAACCAGCAATACTTCTAGCGGGCACAGCCCAAGTGGCTGAAACTTCAGACGGTGAAGACAAGTTTTTTATTTCGATTAAAGAACTCTTGTTTCGGGTCAACATCTTATATCCTTTTGTTTTTGGGGCCCACTATAGCTTTCTATAACATGAATGTCACTTCAGTAACTGTAACGATTTTATTTATTATTTATTATAGAAAATAGAAAGAATGATGTAAAAAATAAAAAATAAAAAAATAATACCAACGTGACAACCATTGTTGGAAAATCTGGTTTTTCGACCTGACTCGTTCGGTCAAAAACCTAGCGAGTCGACCTGGTTAAACCCAATTAGGCCGAGTCTTATTTTTTCTATTTTATATATATTTAAATGCAATAAATATGTAAATAAATCATAAAAATACAGAAAAATATGAAAATGCATAAGGAAAAAAAAATCACATATCAATAATTCGAGAGTTGTAGGCAAGAGTCTTTCTCTTAGTTAGAACGTTAGGTTAGGGTTAAGGATTAGAAAATATAAATTATACCTTCCAACAATCCAAGTTCCAATAAAATAAGAACTTTGGATTTAGGAATACATGAAGTTTCTTAGATCCCAAGTTTCTTTTGGTAAAAGGAAAGGAGTAGGAGAAGTTGTTAAGTTAGGAGTCTTGGGATTTGGGATTGTAAAGAGATTTTTTTTGATTTCTTTTTAAGCGTCTTTTGATATAATGATCAGATTCGGTGGGTTTTTCAAGACTTGGCCAAAAAACCGAGTCAATGTAGAATCATCTTGACTCGTCTCGAGTCTTATTTTTTTTAACATAGGGCGGGCGAGTCTTGACCAAGAATCTCAAATTTTGACTCAACTCGGGCGAGTCTTCCCGGTCAAAACATGGTTTTCCAACTATGGTGACAACCATGAAAAAACACATAACCTAAATGATTATGGATTCAGATCGTCTTCAGTAATACCACAATAGACTTTTGATGGTTGGAATCTTTTAGGATTAGCATCCAAGTGCTGGGGTGTGTGCCCAGAATGCTCCTAGTCATTGGATGTAACTGAACGCCAGCGCCGGAGAAGATCTTAGTCGGAAGTCCCAACTCCCACAAGTAATAAAGAATACACTTACACTCAGAACATAAACAGTACTTCACTTAAAATGAACAATATTGAAGCCTTTTGTACAAAAATAAAAATAAAATAGAGCTTTATATAAGGTTTTTAAAACTCGAAATTAGGTATGGGATTGGTCTCCATTGATTATGATTTGATTCTATTTCAAATTATATTAGAATAAATTGAAATCGCTAAATTCTATCCGATATTGTTAGATTTGATATTAAAGAATCGGGATTGACTGCTTCTTAGTCAAACCACCCAATCCTGCTGATATGTATCTCAATTTTAAATTAGGTTGCATGATATAGGACCACCAAAATATATCACTCTGATATTAATCAAAAGATTCAGCTCTTTCTGATGGGGAGATTCTCTTTTCACCATGTATGAAGAGACACTATGTCCCAAGATATATGATTAGAATGATTGGGAATTCATATTTTATTTCATGCCCCGATTTCAAAATCTGATTAATTAAAGGGAAAGAACGTGCCATCGCTTTATTGATTTTTTTTTTTTTAAACCAGTGTCTGTGCAGCTTACGTGCACCTCCACTAATTCTCGAGGGAGACTAGCACAGCGAATTTGGGACCGTGCGCCTATCCGCACAATCCCCAATTTGCCCTAACCATCTGGGCAACCCATGGGTGGATTGTATCGTTGAATTTGATGCCATAATTTAATGGTATGGCTTACTTTGTATTGTATATTTTTCCTTGTATTTGTTTTTCTAATTTTTAAAATTATATAAATGTTTTGTGTTTTAATAAACCCATTTTTTTAGAGCGAAGGATTGCTGCTAGGCTTCATATAGCCTACACCCTCTCACAGGGAAGACGAAATGACAGCTCCATGCCCCTGTGATTGATGCCCTAACTCCTCTTATTGGCTCCCGCACTGGTATAGGGCACATGCAGTCAGGAGCTATCTTTCTCCCCCCCCCCTTTTTATTTTTAATATTAGATTTATTTTAATAAGTTGAAGACTCAATTTAAGGTGGTGCATATCTGTCATTAAATTTGAAACACCCTCTCCACAATTTATTTTCTTTCCCATTCCACTCTACATTTATATTCAAAGAAAATTTTGTATTGAAGTTGTATGGAGTATCCATCAATTTGTTTGCAACTTATTAAAACTCTCTTTAAAATATTCATTCTCTCTCTCTCTCTCTCTCCCCCCTCTCTCTCTCTCACACACACACTCTCTATAAAGAGCAAATCTTTCTCCATCTTCCTTCCCACCTTGGTAGAGAGAATAAGGTTGGTAGCAAACATCCTATTGATCTTGTTGCAACTAAGAACTGAGGTACTCTCTCTCTCTCTCTCTCTCTCTCTCTCTCCCCTTGATTGCAATTCGGCATGTTAAGATGTTTACCAAATAAAATTTCGCCATATTATAATGATATTATCATCCGAAACCAGTAGTGTGGTTACAATATGTTCCCTAATATACACCTACTTACATTTTTGTCTAGAGTTTCAGGGATTTATTTGAAAAAATTATGCTGTTCCTTTATTCTGTTAGTTCACTAACAATGCAAGTGTTTTCCTTCTTCATAACCCATTAAGATAACCTAGCAGCATTCTTCATCATTACCAATATCACTATTAACATTATAAACCAATAACTAATATCAACCTTTAATAATTATAATTTTAACATTATTAATTATGATGATAAAATCCTTGGTTCAGTTTACTCTTTGTATTTTTTTTCTTCTACCAATTAAAGCATAAAAACCCAAAATGGAAAATAATACTTCTAAAATGATTATAGTTGTTACAATCATCACCATCACCATCACCATCATTCGCGCTTTGTCTTACTGTCTCTAGAAAGCAAAAGAAAAGGAGAGAAATTAGATGAAGAAATAATCTGTTTGATGTTCTTTTGCTTAATTACACTGATGACCTGCTTGTGTATATATATATATTTAATGCATTTGGCCTGGCTTTTTTTTTTTTTGGGTAGAGGCCTGGCTTTGTTGGAACTATGAAAATACTATACCATCCTTTTTCTAGACATTCAACAATTTTTAGTTGCTTAAGTAAAATATTGGTTACAAGATAAATGTAATTTCTTATCATATCAATCAAATTATCTTTTTAATTATTTTGTCATCTTTTGAGTTCATAATGTATAAGTTTTGCTTCCTTTTAAAAGAGGTAATTTCTTATCACAGCATTGACTTTTAAATATAAAAAAAAACTTCGTATTGATTCTTGAAATGATTAAACTAACCTTTGTTAATTTTTATTTTAATATTTTTTAGATTAAAAAAAAAAAGTATTTTGAAATATATATCTTCTTATTTTTATTCTGAATTACTAGAAGCATATTAGATCATTTTGATTTTCTACATTCTTTATGAAATCACTAGCTATCGTTTGCTTTATTTCTATGATATTACAATTTTATTGTTTTAAAAAGAAATTTTTTAATCATACAATTATGCATTTTTATCTATCCCATTTATAGTTATTGAATATATTTGAATATTTTCCACCAAAAAAAAAAAAGAATATATTTGAATATTCTATATAAAATGACCATCACTACTACCAAAATAAAAATAAAAAAACTTTATCGCCACTATGTTTTTCTTTATGTAATTATATGATGAGTTAGCCATTATAAATGGCATGATTTTTCATACAAAAATTATAGATTAAATTCAAAGATATAATACAATTATGGGTTTTTCGACAAGCGATTGTGTAATTATATAATTATTTAATATTATTTTATGGGTAAAAGATTCCTTCACAGTCTTGAAGTGAGCCTGTTTTTCCAAGTGGCATAATTAGATGGTGCCCAAATTTTAGGTCCCTTTTCACATGTCAAGTTTTAACTGAACAAAATTTACTAAGTTTTCAATTAGGGCTTCAAAATTTCCAAAAAATGGGATAATGCACAATCATAGTTGGCGGATAGTACAAGTGATTGGACATACATGAGTATGCATTCTAACACATAAGGGTTTATGTTAGATTTTGAGTCTGAAATTTGAGACATATAGATTATCTGAAATGTCTTGTCTATTCAGTAGTTCGAAACTGCCACATCATTCTCCCATATGGTAGGATTTGAAGTTCATAGTGATAAGCCTTTACCTTTACCCATAAAATAAATAAATACAAATTGGCTAATCCCCAAATGCATAGCACTCATTGTTTTAATTGTATGAAATTAAAATTTCTAAAGAGTAAGAAGATAAAGTAAAAATGTCAGTAGAAGATGTTTTTGTATAATCTAAAATTGAAACCCTGAAAAAACATTACTAAATTTATTTACAATTCATAAAATGAGGCCTTAAGTGAAAGTTATGAAAAAAATAAAAATAGAGTAAAATTATGAAAATGTGGTGGAAAGTACATTCATGGTGAAATGTAAGTTCAAAGTGATAAAATCACTGGATTCATTACTACAAACTTGAATTCTTGTAGTTTTAAGCAAATCGTGAATCATATCCATCCAATTTACTAGATGGCAAGGGAAGTGTAGTAACTCTTAATTAGTTTTTCTTCTCATTGAATCAGAAACTTGAGCTTTAGAAGGCTGTTGCATGCCCAAATCTAGCTTGTCAGTTTTTATACGTGCTATGTTAGTAAATAAGACCTTTGAATAATAATTAACCATACCACAAAACCTACAAAAAACCACAATTCCATATAGTAGTTTACAAAAAACATCTAAAACTTTATCCCAACTTAATGTGGTTTGGCTACATGGAGATTCCAAGAAAGACAAACGAGAGGATCACGCAAAAAGGTAGATGACTTATGGCTGATTATAATAAGTGCCAACTGTCAACCTGATGCAATACTACAAATCGGCCATAGGCTTATAAAGACAGACTATAGTAGTTTCATCATGCATGTTAGTTAGAAACAGTTCTAAACATTATGTTCTGGTTTTGATTTTCAATTTCATTGCAGAAACAGCTAAATGGAGTCAGCTGGGAAGAACGAAAATTTCCTGGTAACGAAGTCGGTACCTGTCATAGTTAAGCCGGCATCGAAAACAAATGGAGGGCTATTCTTCTTGTCCAATGTAGACCAGTACCAATGCCTCATAATCTCCACAGTGTACTCCTATAAACCATCCACAAGAAGTAGTGATAATGTATTTGAAGTGATCAAACAAGCATTGGCTGAGGTATTAGTACACTACTACCCGCTCGCCGGAAAGCTTATAGTCGGTTCAGATGGGAGACTAGTGGTTGAATGTACAGGAGAAGGTGTACCATTTATTGAAGCAACCACAACTCATGAACTTGAAGCCTTAGGTAACCTTACCAAGTCAAATTTTGGAATACTAGGACAACTTGTTCATACCCTTCCTCCTACCAAAAGCATTTTAGAAGTACCTCTACTAGCAATTCAGGTATGTTCTATTAGCAATTAGTAACATACAAATTTGGCACAAGGGCTTCAATAAACTCTAATAGATATACATATTGCATTGCTCTTTGGCATCCTCAGGTGACCAGGTTTAACTGTGGAGGATTTGTTCTTGGAGTAGCAATAAACCACAGCATGGTTGATGGACTATGTGCCATGGAATTTATAAGTTCATGGGCAGAAATTGCAAAAGGCTCACCAATAACTGTCCTGCCTTTCCTTGACAGAGCTGTAATGAAAGCAAGAGAACATCCTAAGATTGAATTCCCTCACCATGAATTCTTTCAGATAAAAGATTTGCCAAAAACCATTACGGCATCTGAAGATGAAATTTTTTTGATAAAATCTTTCAGCTTCAATGTGGAAAGATTGGAACAATTGAAAAGATCAGCCATGGAAGATGGGCTAATAGAGAGATGTTCTAGCTTTGTAGTGGTAGCAGCTTATACATGGCGTATCATGACTGAATCACTTAAGATGGAAGCCGACGAAATGACAAAGCTTGTATTTCCAGTAGATCTCAGATCAAAATTCAATCCTCCATTTCCAAAAGGATACTTTGGCAATGCCATCTTCCACACTGGTTGTCTTTGCAGTGCAGGCGAATTAACAAGTAAACCATTGTCATTCGCGGTTCAAATGGTGCAAGATTCAATCAAATTGGTGACAGAGGACTATGTGAGATCTGCTATTGACCACTATGAAGTGAACAGAAAAAATCCTATGGCTACATATACACTTTTTCTGTCAACATGGAGCAAATTGGATTTCCTCACTACTGACTTTGGGTGGGGGAAACCTAATCAAGTTATGCTTGGGAATCCAGGACCTAATTTGTGTTTTATCCTCCCTCAAGAGGAAGGCAAGAAGGATGTGGATATCTTGGTGGTCATGAAAGAATCTCTCATGAATACCTTTGAAGATGTTATCCAACTCTGATCCAGAGAAAGGACATGCATTTGATGGATGCTTGTGGAATAATGATCTATATGGACTCCCCTAGCTTGCTCCCCTTTTGATTATTGTTCCCTCCCCCACCCAAAGCTTTTAATGTATCATCTTTTTTAGATGTTTAACTCTTTTGTTTAGCGGCCCTCCCTTGGTTTGCCAATTTGCCTTTGCTTGTTTTCTACCCTTTTCCTCAATATATTTTCCATTCATTAAAAAGGAAATGATCTATATGGAGGATAACAATAAGGAAGAAATATGCTTTATTCCTTTCCTTCTCTTTATTGTTACCATATGAGTTACCTATCATATATATCTTGTACTTCTTTCCTTCCTTCTCTTACTATTAGAATATGTTCTTGTTAGACATAATTTAGCACTAGAAAAACCCTAGATTGTGCTTTATTGTGATGACCTAAGAATACGGCAAGTACCAGACCCGCCCAGGAGATCCGTGAGGTGTTCCCACCAAGAATATAGCAAGTACCAGGGGGTTTGGGAGATCGGTGAGGGTGTACAAACTTTAGTCCCACATCGTCTAAGGAGAGATTCCTGGACTAGTTAATAACCTCCAGCTTCCTTAATATGGCACAACGTGTTTTAAAGCCTTGAGGCCCACGGGCCAAAGAGAATAATATTATGCAAGGTTAATGGGGCCGGGGAATTATAAATGGTATCAGAGCAGATCCTGATAGCGTGTGGGGCCATAGTGGGAGCGCTGTGCCGAAAGGGGGGAAGTATGAAGACCCAAAAATACGGCAAGTACTATACCTGCCTGGGAGATTGGTGAGGTGTCCCCACCAAGAATACGACAAGTACCAGGGAGTTTGGGAGGTCGATGAGGTGTGAAAACTTTAGTCCCACATCGCCCAGGGAGAGATTCCTAGACTAGTTAATAACTTCTGATTTTCTTAACATGGCACAATTCGTTTTAAAGTCTTGAGGTCCATGGGCCGAAGAGGACAATATTGTGCAAGGTTAATGGGGCCGGGGCATTACATTTATAATGTACTATTATTAATGTTGTTGTTGTTGTTATCATTCTTTAGTCAATCAAGTTGATTGGACACACAGTGAAAAAATAAATTTAGTGGCTCTAATTTTGTTAAAATCATGAATTAAGCCTCGCGTGAGTATAGGGTATAACAAATTCTCGAACCATTGGAAGGGGACAAACAACTACCTTTTGCAGCCCAAGTACACAGCCTCTTAGGGAATTTAGTCTTTCCTCCACCAAGCAATGTAGGGGATCCTTGTACCGCACAAGAAAAAGATGATCTGATTCAATGTCCTTGGGTTGCAAAGCCTTTGGTGCTTCTCAACACTAAGCTTTCTAACTTCATCAAATCCAGAATTTCGTAATTGCTTCCTATTTGATATATTTCTTCAATGCGATCCCAACCTCAACTGTAAAAACAAGATCAATCAAGGTTCGCCCAATCCTAGGAAAAATAGAGCCAACCTGACTTAATCAAGGATAATTAGGATTGGGATGGGTTCGCATGACTCTGCAAGGGTTGGGCTTGGGCATTAACTCGGTAGGATTGGGTTAGACTGGAGTTGAATTTTGAGGACCTAGGCTTGGGTTGAGATTTTAAGAAATCTGGCCCTGTTTCACCCCTAATATTCATCATGCTTAATAACATCAACAATATTGGAATAAATAAATGGGCCAAAAATGATGAAAATAACCCCAATGATCTAAATAATGCCTAAAATCATGAATAAAATGCAGAAAATATTATAAATAAGAGGAAAAATTGTAAATTGATGGCAAAACATTGAAAGAACAAAAAACATGCATAGAAACAAACAAAAGTGAAGAAATTGATGGAAAAATATTGAAAATAAATTAATATTGAATAACACAATTGAGAAGATTTTGAAAATTCATTTAGGCTATGTTTGGTTGTAAGGGGAATTAAAGGGAAGGGAAGTGAGATTTTCATACTTAAAAAAGAAATATATGCAATCATTACCCATGTGACTTTAACATTAATTTCAAATCATTTCATATTTGGTTATAAAATTTCACTTTACTTTGCATCGAAAACCCTTTGCTACAGTATGTAAAATAAAAATTACATGCAAAATATATCATTACTAAATATAGTTAAAAAAATTAAGTAGTTTATACAATCACATGGGGTAATGATCATAAGCATTTCTTTTTAAATTATGAAAATTTCACTTCCCTTCCCTTTAAATTCCCATTGCAACCAAACGGAGCCTACGAAAACAAAGACGATCTCAAACAGTATGAAAATAAAATGATCTAAAACCAAAATCTCAAAATAAGAGCCAAATAATAGTCCCACTTCTGATGGGACTCTTCACCCCACTATCTTGTTCATTCTACACTTGGCCGGACTCTCTCTTACACACAAGAAGTTCATTTCAGGTCAGAAAACTAATAACTTCATGGGAGGGCGATCACTGCCACGCATGGTCTCTACATCAGTATGGAGACCAATGAGAGCATGTGCGGGGTATTTAAAAGAGGTCGAATTTTTCATTTCATGCGGGTGAATGATCATTTTATCCATCTTGTGTCAGGGTGCAGGCTCCACACAACCTCGCAATCTTCTTTCCTCTAATTTTCTAATAATTGTTTTTATGATGTTCTCGACATATTAATTGTTATTATAATGTCTTTCTATTGAATATTTGAATATGCACATATAATACTTTCTCTTGAGAGAAAAAATTATGTAAGGCATCCTTCCCCCTCCCCCCCTCCCCTTTTGAAGTGCAATCATTTCAGTTTCTCAGGTTCCCCTCATCCTATTATAGTGGACAAGCTTCTTAGCTAACATATCACTAACCTGCCAGGCCACGGAAAAAAAAAAAAAGTTAGTCTTTATCAAGGCATTGCTGCTTACCATCCAAATATAGGATTGATTATATCTATTTCTCTCTCCACACTTCTTCGCAGAAAGCACAAACTTTAATTGTAGAAACATTTCATCTACTGTTGTTCACTAGCAAGAGGAAGGCCTATTGGCTGTTAAGGTTTCCATCGTGGGTTACTTATATGGGCTTAAGTCTGAAATATTTCCTATTGAGTGTTGAAGTAATCCATTATGCTCTGTACGCCCAAGTCTGAACACATAGGCAAAAAACTGTAATCTTGTCATCAGTATAGTGGCAAGAAATACCAAAATTGGATTGGATGACCCCATCTCTTCTCCACAAGAGATAAGATGGTGTTGGA
>NW_024868335.1:117242-126565 GCF_013358625.1 Macadamia integrifolia | reverse complement strand
AAACGTTTCTACCACTTTTTCGTTCCATTGGAACAAAAAAACAAAAAAAAAAAAACTGTTTGGCAACCTTATGATGTGTTTCAGTTTTTATGAAACAAAAATTGGAAAAAAAAAAAAAAAAGATTTGAAGGATGAAAGATGGAACGACCATTTGTCGTTCTGTTCGTGTAGTATCGTTCCAAAGTTGTAAAAAAGGAACGATTTTGAACCCTTCGTTCCCGATAAAATCACTAGCCCTCTTTCACCTCTCACCCTTTCACCTTTGGTCACACAGAGTTGGAGAAGAAGAAGAACGATCGCTGGAGAAGAAGAAGCATGATCGACCTTGAATCCTCGACACAGTAGGTACATCTTCGCTTTCTTTCTTCTTCTTTGTTCTTCATCTTCATTCTTCTTCTTCTTCTTTGCTCTTCTCTATTTCGCACAAATTTTTTTTTGGATTTTTTACAAATCAGAAAGTTCTTGTATTGTTCTTCTCAAGGGAGAACTCGCTACTCATCTCTGCTCGTCTCTAGTTGTCGATCACATCAGGAAGTCTCAGATCTCATCTGTGAAGACTTAAGATCTTTGCAAATAACCAGATTACCTGTCAACCTAGCTCTTTGCTCGTTTTCGCTCAAACAGGTATGCCTATTTCTCTCCCTAGACTGGGAAGCCTCTGAAGAACTTCCATTGACCCATCTCTCTCTCTCCCATCTAGAACTGGCTCCATCTCCCTCTAAAGACTCTGCAATTGTCTGCAATTTGTTTTTCTGCGAAATTGTGATGTTGCATGGTACTGTTATGGAGAACAACTCAAAAATTAGGCAATTGGGGACTTGGGTTTTCTAGGGTTAGTGGTTATATGTGGAGTCCAAGTGAGTTTTCTCTTAACTGAATGATTCCGTGTGCCATAGTTATGTTTGAGTTAAGGAGAATTTAAAAATCAAGGATGATGTGAATTGGTTCTGTTGTCTTCTCCCATCTCTTTTTTTTTTTAATCACAGTTTATGTAAAGAACACCTTTTATTTGATTACATTGGTGAAAACTCTTGAACTGTTTTGTGCTATGAGATGGGTTCTCAATTAGGCATTCTCAGGTTGTGAATTCACTTATTAGAAGCCTAATTACAATGGGATGGTTGACAATCCCACCAATGCATGAAATTAGGAAAAATATGGAAAAGGAATATATCCAGATTGGTATTTGAGAATGTCTGGTCAACTGTATACTACTTGAAAGGATCAGAATCTAATTTGAAAAAACAGAAAAATTCTGGATCGAGGATCTAAAAATCTTGCTATGAAAAATAGGGAAGGCTAAACAGTAGCCCAGGCTAAACAGAACCTTCACAAAGAAACTGGAAACCAGTAGCCCAGAGCTCTCTCATCCCACCATCAACTAATGGATACCCAGTTCGACCTTGCCTCCATGCCTTAAAATAACCCTCATCAACTATCCAGGGAAAGAACTTTAGATGTGCAAGGAGAGGCCTTTCATGGCTATAAGGGTAGTTAAAACTCATATATCAGGAATACTCTCTAAGACCAATAGACTTGAGGAACATTATTCTTGGATTCAAACAATAAAAGAAAAGAGGATAAATATTAAATTTGATGATAAATGGTTGACTTATGTGGTAGTACTAAAGGGATTATTCTCTACTTTAGTTTTGTTTATCGGTTTATAGGTGTTGATGTAATGTCAGGAGTAAGGACTCACTTACTTTTTGAAAGAAGAGGTGGTGGAGGGGAAAGGGTTTTTGTGAGGTTTTGCATCATTTCTTCCCAAATGCTTAATCATAATTTGGACTTTCTAAGATAACTTGTTCTCTTGGAGACTGCGCATTAAAAAGTCTAAAGTGCAGTTCTTTCCCATAGTCACTTATTTTTTAATATTTCGTTGATTCTCAAAACTGTTTAGTCATTTCTTTGGAATGATAGATAATTTTTTTTCCCCCTCATATTCAAGGAATCCAATTAAAGCTTACAATTTTAGAGGTATTGAAGCTGAACTTATTCTCTTCGCTTAAAAGAATTCATGTTAATTGATTCAGTCCTTGATGGAAATTAGATTTTTAATTGTCCTCCAAAGAAGTGGTACTACTCAATAAGAGCCTGTTGTGTTGATATTGAGCAAGATGTTGTCAAAATTTCAAGCTTATAATCACAAAATTAGTATGTCATGACCTTCTACTTTGATTGAAAATTCATCTATTTTATCCAAATTAAGCACAAAATTGATGACAACTGAAAATTTGAAGTTTAAGATATATATTGGGCTTTCTATCTCAAAATTGCATTGATTTTACTATCTTGTATGATTGAAGAATGTATAATAACCCAGTATGCTAACTTTTTATGCTAACTTATAATGTCTAGTTATTATGTCTGGAAGTAGTATCCCTGCCGTTAAGTAGTCAGAAGTTGAGACCAATGTTTTCATTGATGCAACGCTTGACTAAGGAGAAAATCAACCCACCAGATGTCAGTATGATACCGACAGAGATTGCACAAAACCTGAAATACTACCCTTTCTTTAAGGTAAATATGTTAATATGATACATGTTTGTAATTAAATATATGAATATTGATATTCTTATATGTAGTGACCATTTAATTGTCAATATATGTCATAGAATTGTATTGGCACCATAGTTGGTACTTACATCCATGCAGTAATTCTAATAGAGGATCAAACTCGATATAGGAATCGAAAGGGGATCACAGCTCAAAATGTGACGTGTGCAAGTTCATTTGACATGCGCTTCACATATGTGTATGCGGGATGAGAAGGTAGTGCAAATGATTGTCAAGTACTTGAACAGGCAAGGAGTGATCATCGATTGAGTTTTTCACATCCACCTCTAGGTATTAACTTTATTCTAGTATATTAGATTTTCATTTGAGTGTATACGTAATAACATATATTAGTTTTCGTTTGTATGAAAGTATTATATTGTAGACTTTGGGTATACTAGCCAATCTAGATTTTTGACACCATTTAGGGGTGAGAAATATCATTACCGGACTATAAAGGGCCTAGAAGATCCCCAATAACAGCAAAAGAGTTGTTCAATTATAGGCATTCATCACTTCGGAATGTCATTGAACGTACATTTGAGGTATTGATAGATTATAATGAGTATTACATTTATGTATATGATACAAGTTGATAGATTATTATGAATGTCATATATTTGGATGCTATATTAACTTCTTTGATATTTAAATTACTGTTACAGATGACTTATTCTATGGCTCCACTCATAATAGCAAATTGTGAAATTTAAGGAAAGAATTGTGCTAAATATACAACCAAGTCGGGTAAAAATATTGGAAGAGAATTTTTCAAATATCAAGATTCATTTAATTTTTTTATGTGGGTGGACCAACAACATCTATGTAGATGTGATAAAGGTCAATGCAAAGTACGAATTGCGACGAAATGTCCAAAGAAGTGATAGTATTTTCTATGTTTTCCAAATTCAACTGGGGTAATTTATTTCTACGATTGATTTATACCTATAGATAATTTTAGATTTTTTTTATTTCATATTAAATTTCAACGACCCTAATCACATCTATTATTTGATATAGGCTGATAATCGTGGATGTGGTATATTTGTATAGTTGAAAGATGAAATACATATCTCTACCATACAACATACATTATGTTCAGAAAGCTCAACATCAATAACATCCATACCACCGTCCACTTCAAACGTGTACATGAAAGGATATCTGGAAGGGACACTTAAAGGATTAGAGGACCAAACAAATAAGATGAAAGACATCCTTTATGCATTCAAGTCTTTAGACTTGGATAAAAAGTGAAAATTTGCAAAATTATGTAATGCACAATTAACTTGGACAAGACATTGTTAATTCTGTACTTTATTTGTCCTTTTGAAACCATATTTTTATTTGGTATGTAATACTTTATTGTCCCAAAGGATTAGTAATTTTTAATAGTATTTTAATGTTATTTCTGTAATTATTAAAAAAAAAAACAAAAAAAAACAAAAAAAAAACTTTTCTTAAACAAGCATTACCAAACGGTAGAACTATCATTTTTCTGTTATGAAACTATCCCAGAAACAGATTCACCAAACAGCCTTAAATTGTTTAAAAATAGCGTTTTGACAAAGAAACTGAAATTTTCGTTTTTTACACAAAACGGAGTTTCTGGAATAAAAATGATACCAAACGGGCTCTTAGTATATTCTTTGCTGATCTAAAGCAATAAATAAATAAAATAACAACGAATTACTATTATAACAAAGATCCGTTACTTTTTGTAAATGTCACAAGGCATCTACTCTGCCACATGGTTAAATGATTCTGATCACATGTCAAATTTTAGATTCCAGTTCAATCAATTGCCCATTTTGTATTGGCAAAGATCCCATGTATGCCTACGCATATATACCAGTACTCTAGTCATTATTATGCAATCTATCAATTATGAGTGAGTGGGAATACATAGTGTCTTTTCGCTAAAAGATCATTTGTATTAATAAAAGAACAAATAAAAAAAGTGAATACAATAATAGGCTGGAATTTCTAAACACTCCAACAACACTCTCCACCTTCGGCATTGCCATTAACTGAGGGCGAACACTAGCTAGAGAGAGAGAGAGAGAGAGAGAGGAAAAAACATCGCAGACCAAATGAAATCTAAATCTATATTGAGCATCAATCCACATATCCTCCTAGATAGATGACGGCCAAACATCAATAGAGAAAGAGAATCCTATTTTCAGCTTTTCGGAACAACTTTGGCTGATCAATTCGTAATGGGATTAGTTTCATGATAACAATGGTTAATTTTCCATTCAATCGATTGAAGAATTGGCTGAAGGAACTGCCAATCCTGCATGACGAACGCTGGAATCAAACGAGTATTCGCTGCAATCGTTACACCAATGGAATTGCACTCCACCCGTAGCCTTTGAACTCCCAATTCCTTGGCATCCGACAAACCCTCGATAAAGACTAAGAATTCTGCATGATAGTTTTTCCTCTGGCCTAGAAAATGTGCAACATTAGCAAGAACAGTGACCTATATATCATCCTGCAAGATACACCTTGCTCTTGAGCTGCTGGGATTACCCAAGGAGTAGCCATCTATAATGACCTTTACCCAGTCCACTGCCGGGAAGCACCAGAAAAGTTCCATTGCATTTTGCACATGCCACGGTGTAACCTTGATCTTCAATCTCTAGGACATTGAAGATTAGTGATCGTCCGAATTTGTTTGAATTTGTAGATATGAAGATTTCTCTCAATCCAAATATGATGAAGGATCAAGACAAAATCAGCCAACCATGGATCCTTCAAGGCAACCCCACTTTTCTTTATTTTCGACCATCTCAACAATTGAAGAATGGTTATGCCAACAAATTCCGAAAATTGCAACATAAGCACTCCAAGTTTCAGAAGCTATTTTCAACTCCAAGCAGAGGAGATGCAACAATTCAGATCTCTCTTCGCAAAGATCGCACATAGAAGGCATCAATACCCCTTTCCTGCATATTTTATCATCAATAGAGAGCTTCCCACTCACAAACTTCCACCCAATAGTTTTATATTAAAAAAAAATTAATAATAATAGTTACTTGAGCACCCCTATACTATGGTCAGATTGCTTAACATCCCAAACTATTAACAAATTTACTTGAAGCACCAAGAAACCTGATCATGCAGTCCACTATTAGTGGTTGAAATGGAAAATACTATTTATCCTTATGGCCAAATCAATTTAAGTAGTGGTGAAGGGATTCCCCATTCACCCATCCTCCATCTTTTGGCTCTTTTGTTTCATTTTTCATTTTTTTATTTTTTCAAAACCTGACTCCGTTTTTCTCTCTCTCTCTTTCTCCATCCTCTTTGATAGTTATTCATGTAGAAACGCAACCCTAAAACAATGCAGAATATAATGGAAAAACAAGAACAAGCAATGCACATAGATTTACTAGGTTCGGCAAGATTGCCTATGTCCCCGATGAGATGAGATCTTGTTTCACTATCAATGGAGAATAGAGTTACAATGCTTGTCCCTCACATCTTTCAGTATTGCTTGCATTATAGAGAAAGAAACCCTCATTACAAATATATAGCGAAAAACCCTAATCCGGAAAGTACACAATTGCCCTAAAATAAAAAATTCGAACGGGGGACTGCGGCCCCTACACCCCTGCAATGAAGGGGGCCCTGCCCCACTTGCAACCTCCACGGCTCTCTAACTGGCTAGCGGGACCGCCGTTCTGCCTGTTGAGGCGCTGCACCAGTACTCCCTGGGTTAAATTGTGACGGAATTAGACTGCACTAGTATATGATTAACTGGGAGAATATTTGTTCTTTAAGCATCTAGTAGGAAGATCAGTTCAACCGGGTAGAATGGGTATCTAACACCTTCTCAATTCCATAACCTGACACTTAACCCTATCTATGGGCTAGACCAATTTTCAAGCCATTTTCCTTATGGATCGGGCTCACCCATCGGGTCTTAAGCCTTAATCCTAGATGGCGACTTCAAATATTATGTTTCTCAATCCCCTAACACTTATCACTATTAATATTCCTTTTAGACAACCCCTAAGGGATATATAGAACCTTTGTGAAGTAGGCCCCCATGTGTCTCCAAACGAGAATTCAATAATGCGGTGCCCGTAGATAAGGGTGTTAATCGGTTTGGTTTTGGTTTAAACGGTGTGGATTGGTTCGGTTCATATTTATTTGACTAAAAACATAACCGCACCATTTACGAAACGGTTCCACTTTCTGAAATCGTGACCGTTTAGTAAACGGTTTCGATTTTCACGGTTTCTAAACGATGTCGATTTCACGGTTTTTAACGGTTTTGGTTTCGATTTATTCCATACGGTTTGTAAAATGATTCACAATCGATTTGTTATAACTTGCAACCATCTCTAAACTAAAGATCATAAGTTTATCCAAAAATAATTGGCAACCACAAATAAAAGATTCTATATTGACGATGGTATGTCTTAATTTGATAATCTAGTGCTATTTATTTGCATGGTCATTTTCAAACATATAGAACTAATATCATGCAACATCCAAATCCAGCCTTCTACAGCATAAAATATTAAAATGATAGGTAGTTCAGCCAAAACACCACATCTGTGATAACATAATAACATAGTAACATATATGGATTACAAGTTCATGATCTAAAGCATAAACTTGAACTGAATTGCAATAAATCATACCAAAGCAGGATGGGAACTTAATTTAATTGTTAATTGTTATACGGATTACAACCCCTACTTCATTTAATTGTTATACGGATTAATCGGATCGGTTTAAATGGTTCGGTTTAAACGGTTTCAATTCGGTTTGAAACCAATGGGTTTTGCGGTTAAAATCGACCCGACCCGTTTAGCTAATCGGCCTGAAACTTGAAACCACAACCGCACCATTTATTAAATGGTTTTCCGATTTCGATGTAAATGAATCGATTCGGTTTCAATAAACGGTTTCGGTTACAAATTCATATCCTTACCCGCAGATTTTCCCAAGAGAGGACCGAGAATCCAAATGTCGTTGTCGTTACTGTTACACCATACTTTAAATTGAATGTTATTAAAGGCTGACTTTAAAGGTAGTATATATAGTGTGAAGGTTCAGAATAAAGCAGCAGCTGTTAAGTCATCTTTTATTTGCAAATGAGATAGCCTGTTATTTCCAAGGTTGATTTTGCGGAGGTATGTACACTGAGAGATTGTTTGATAATCGTTAAGCATCAGGCAATCTATCAACCTCAACAAGTCTTGCTTGACCATCTCCCCAAATATACATAACAAATGGAAGAGGTGGTTATTCTGAATTTTGAAAATTTCATATAGAACACGACCTAAAAAATATCTTAGGCTGGCGCCAACCTAGTTGGGGCTGGAAGAGCATCATTGAAGGAAAGAAAGTCCTTCAAATGGATCTATGTTGGCATGTTGGCACAGGAGAAGAAATTGATATATATATATATATATATCTAGGAGGCTAGTTGGTTGGATACCTACAATTCAAGGCTATAAGGTCACTATTCCACGGCTTGAGAGTCCAGGGATTGATAAGGTAAGCCAACTAATTGACAAAGTTCATAAGGAGGTGGTGGCTGGATCTGTAGGACGCGAATTTCAATTCAGCAAATATAATTGAAATCAAGAAGATTAGTTTGTATTTATTCCCTCAAGAAGATAAACATGAATGGTCTTCTGCCAAGAATGGGAATACTATGCTAAGAGTGCCTACCATCTTCTCACAAATCATAAGAATGAGGTGGAGACAGTAGTGGATTAATCAACGTCCTCTACCAACTCTTAGAGGAGATTACATCTTCACCATTAAGGGTTCAATCGGTCTATTTTGGAAGATATTGTGTATCTAAAGGGTTCTATTGTATTATGTATTTTCAGTTTTATTCTAAGGGAGATTAACAGCTTGATTGACTCCTTGACTAGGAAAACGCTATCAGTGACGTGTATGGTGGTGTGACCCAATTCCGATCCATGGGCCCTAGAGTGTCTCTGTACTCCTACCACAAGTGTTTCACATCATGAATTGATAAAGTTAGAGTGGTGGAGACGTTACTCCACCTTCTTTCGGCCAAAAAACCAAAGCATTCAATATCCACAAATTGGTGTAGGGTATTGATATTGGAAAGGCTGTTGCTAGGGATGATATTGATCTCAGCCATAGCCAATTGACAAGACGAAAAGCCCAACCCAAGCCTGTCAGGTTCAGACAGGGTTTGGCTCACCTGGCCAAACTTGTTAATAATGTGATATATCTTCTAGGCTCTCTATCCCCAAGAAATCTATGGTTGTAACTAAGCAGGGTGTGAATTTAGATCCAAAATTGAATCAAACCATTTAAAATCGGAATCAATGAATCAATTAATAATTTATTTGAATTTAATTTTAGATTATGAAATGGAATAATATAAATGGATTGGTTTGATTTTAAGAAAACCATCGGGTTCTAAATCAATTAGAACCTTTTCAAACTGATATATGGTTTTTTTTTTTTTTGCTAACGACGTATATCTAAGCTTTCAGCCTGACTAGTCCCACGGGTCCATGTTGACCCCATAATCACATAAACGGAGTCATACCGGGGTTGAATGAGAACCATTTAACTTTCAGTCAAAATAGTGAAAAGCACTAAACATCCAAACCAATAAAACTATTGATTCCTTAACTTGATCTAAATTTAGGGTTACATAAAAAAGAACCTTTTGTGTGCTTTCTTTTCTTTTCTAGGTCCAATCATCATTTTAAAATTTGTGTAATTATGGCTGTCTTTTTTACTTTTTTTTT
>NW_024868335.1:98041-117222 GCF_013358625.1 Macadamia integrifolia | reverse complement strand
TTTTTTTTTACAGAAAAATTAAAATTTCCCACTAATAATACATCAGGAAAAGCAAAACAAACTGAGATTGTGATCCATCAAACACGGGACAGCTTCAAACAAAAAAAAAAGTCAAAAAATGGCCCTCCTTGTTAAGGTTACGGGGAACATAACAGAAAATTAAATGGGAAATAGAACAAATCAAACTATCTTAATTAATAGCATATATGGTTGCAGCCTGCAGAAGCCAAAGATCCATTTGATCCTGATAAGCATGATATTAACACCTTACAATGGAGAAGATAGCCCCGAGCTGAAGCCTCAAAGATTGGGTTATTAATATACGGTAAATCCTAAACTGATTACAAATCAATTAACTGAAACCAATTTAGTTACCGATATATATAGGTTTGAGAACATGAAACTGATTAATAATCGATTCGATTTTGATTTATGTACATTACATCTTGAGTAAAATGAAAACCGTCCTAACTAATAAAATTCGTTGTTGCCCAACCTACCCACCCAAGAAAAAAAAAAGAATAGTGGCCTTATTGAATGAAATAATTATACCTCTCAATGGAGAATGGTTTAATTAACCAAAAAAAAAAAACACTTCGGATCCTCATAATGCAATACATATTTATGCCATGGCCCTTTAATAAAGGCTTCCACATTATTGAAGACCTCATTGATATGTCTGAAGAAGATGTTTAAAGTCTCATTGATATGAGGGCTAATGCACGTAGCTCTTCTCGCTATTGCTAGCGTTGAAAGGGTCATAATGTATGCAATCTTGCTTCTATTTTTCAAAGACTACTAATGCATGTAGTTTTTCTCGCCACTGTAGGAATGGAGAGTGTCACAATGTATGCAATTTTACTCCTTTTATCCAAAGGTTACTTAAGTCATAATGGAACAATCATGCCATGCATTACACCAAGGTCCGCACTCTACTTTGGAAGATAGTGCCCAAAACTTTTAGAAATGAGTAATTCGTTTGGACCATTTAAGGCAGTAATTGGAGCAACAATCACTTATTTCTTTTGGCCCTTGACTCCCCGTTATTTCCTGATTGGATTTTCCTTTCAATTTGAGAAAACCTTGTGCATATGAGACTAGTCTCTCTTGAGGGGAGGGAAACAGAAAGGCTCAAACCCCACATAAAATGGGGACCTCTGATTGGATTGTAGTGTTAGTTGTTGTCTGCGGAGTATGAAATCGTCACCAGCAACACCGACCTTGGCTGAACGTAACATCGATGTAACATTAATCACAAATGGTTGTATTAGCTGTGAAGGAATTGAATGGGACCAATCACCCTTGGATCAGTTACATGTTTAGGTGACTATCGTAGAGAGGGGATCAAGTCCTCCTACGAGAACTATTCTTGTACGACATTAATCCACACAAATAGAATCTATCCAACAATTAATTATGTAATAAATTCCATCTGAGTAAATCAATTCATATGAGAATTTGATGGACTTACTGTAGTGAGCCTGTGCTTGGACTTGTCAATTCAATATTTCATTGGCCCCTGGGAGACTGGGGGACTGGCCGGCCTTGTCTCCCGGCCTCTCTTGAGGCTTTAAAGGACAAGCTAGCATTTCCAATCTGTGCGACACTTTGACAGGTTATATTACAATTAATATGTATACTTCATCTTCTCTCCATCCGACAATTCGGTTAGGATTGTTGTTTGACACTTACGCCCTCAACTCTCTCTCTCTCTCTCTCTGGCTGCCTGTTGCGTGACATTTTTTTCTTTTTACGTAATCTATGATGTTTGTTAAATTACACGCAGGTTGCTTTTCAACCCAATTCAACATCGTCATACATGATTGTCTCTGACCACACACCAACTTGCTGTCTCTTTAATCCTTCCGAAGAAAAAATCTACTCAAGCTTTCCATTTCAAGATTAGTCTAGGGATTTTCTTGATGAGGATTTGGGCCTTATCCCCCATATTCTAGACTATTTCCACTCTTTGTACTCGACCTCGCACTCGACTGTTATTTAAATGTCCTTGACTACCTCCCCCAGCCCACCCTGCATGCTGGGGTGCAAAACTTTATTTCTTCTCATGTTTCTACAAAAGAGATTAGGAGAGAGTTGTCTTTCAAATTGGGACGAAATTTAGCTGATGCTCAGCTACAACGCCTGTGACAGCCAAATAAATAGAATCTAAAAGGGTATTTTGGAAAATACTATAACCTAGGAGGGTATTTGTGAACTCTAGGGGGAAGTGAATTATTTCATTTCTTTAGCTGCCAGCAGGGGGTTGCAGCTACTTGGCTGCTACCAGGGTTGCAGCCAAATTTTTTCCTTCAAATTGGGTTGTTTAAAACCCCCGGTCATAATGATATACCTGCAAAGTTCTACCAGCTCCGTTTGGTCTCAATGGGAATTTAAAGGGAAGGGAAGTGAAATTTCATACTTTAAAAAGAAATGTTTATTATCATTAACCCATGTGATTGTATAAACTACTTAATTTTTTTAACCATATTTAGTAAAGATAAATTTAACATGTAATTTTTATTTTACATATTATAGCAAAGTGTTTTGGATGCAAAGTAAAGTAAAAGTTTATAACTAAATATGGAATGTTTTGAAGTTAATGTTAAAGTCACATGGGTAATGATTACATATATTTCTTTTTTAAGTATGAAAATTTCACTTCCCTTCCCTTTAATTCTCCTTACAACCAAATATAGCCACCAAGATCAATGGAACATGATTGACTTTGACCTAATTTTAGTTGTCCAGCATTTTTTTACAAATGGGTTTTTAGTGACCTCAATAAAACTATGTTGGTTCTTATTCGTAAATTTTCTAAAGCTGAGGAAATGGATCACCTCCACCCCATTAGTTTTTGCACTGTTTCCTACAAGGTAATTATAAAATGTCTAGTGAACAGACTTAAACCAATTCTAGAGTGTTTGAATCCATCTTGGGCCATATCCAATAATGTTTATGTCGACCAAGAGCTCCTGCACTACATGGATCATAGTCGGGCAAAATCTTGTTTTATTTTATCAAGTTAGATTTGTGTAAAACCTATGATAAGCATGAGTAATGTTTTTCTCAAACAAGTTTTTTTAAAGTTTGGTTGCTCCTACTAGGGTTAACTATGTTATACAATGTGTTTCTATGATTGAGTTTTTTATTAAATAGAATGTGTTAATTGTTGGGAGGGTTGCTCCACAATGTGGCCTTCGTCGAAGGTGTCTGTTAAGCCCTTACCTAATCTTTCTCTAAGATAGTTTCTCTATACTTTCAAGGAAGTGGTTGTTTATCCGGGAGTGTGGTGTACACCGACACTCACTCTCTCTCTCTCTCTCTCTCTCTCTCTCTCTCTCCCCTCACCAAAACAAGGGGTAAAGATGTCTTTCTACACTAGGATTAGGGATAGACACATGGGAGCACTGGCATAGTCCATACTCCTACACAAAGCTATTTTCCCTATACTTATTACAAATTGTGGCAACTAAAAAATATCTAGATTACGGTTTAGTAGGGATGATCCTAGGATTCCATTTAGTTTATGCTAATGACTACTTAATCTTTGCTAGGGCTTATTCGCACGAGAGTTGGGCTATTATTTTTTTTCTCTTGGATACTAACTGTCACACCTCCATCGGTAACTTATTTTAATAAGTCAAGCATTGTTTATAGTCTACGCGTTCCTCCTAATGCTTTAAATATTTTAGTTGTGTTCTATAATTTTCATATTGTTCGTTTTCATGGGAAATATCTCGTCTTACCAACGATTTTGGATGCTCCAAATGGAATCTATCCTTTTATATTGGAAAAACAGCTTAAGGGCAAATTTATGGGTTGGTGGGAAAAACTTTCTACTATGAGAAATGAAATCATTATTAAGCAATGGTTATTAGTTTGTCATCCAATGTGATGTCTATGTTTGTGCTCCCTATCTTAATTTCCCATGATATATAGTACTAAGCTTGTAGTTTTGGTGGAAAGAAAACAAGGGAACATAGCTTAATTGGCATAAACTTTGTCATAGTATATACCATGGGGGCTTGGGATTCCAAAAGATCTTGAATTTTTACATTGCGTTTTACTAGCCAATCACTGTTGGCGGTTTCTCCACAATCCCAATTATGTATGGGTACAACTCTTGAGGCATTGGTGTTTTCCCCATGCCTCTTTTCTTTGAAACTTTGGACCATTCAAATTGCTCTTAGTCCTCAAAAAGTCTTATGAGGGCTATGAATTTTTTCTTAAAGATATTTGTCAGCATATAGAGGATGGTTCTCTGAGAGCATATATATTCTGATGCTTGGGTCGCCTCACTGGTGAATGGCCCTGTTAAGAGATTTATTGTATTACATTACTTAAGTTAGAAGATTACAATCAAGTTCCTACTTATAGAGATATAAGAATCCACATAATAGAAAGCTCTATCTCTTTATATGGATGTATATAGAATAAGATCTCAGTAATAGTTGATTAAGAAACTAATATCACATGTGATAAGTCTCGTATGGTAATGGAGTTTGATATCACATGTGACACCTATAAGATTGGAGACTCTTGCAAGTTAGGTGAGGATGAGATTGAGTATTAGTGCAATTGGATTGCCTATGTGGCAAGAAACAAAGTAGGAGAGAATATCTCCACTGATACACCCCTCAAGGTGGGGATTTGAGGGCTCGAATTCGTAACTTATCATGTAAATAAGAAAAACGTACACATTATGCTTAGGGCCATCGTGAAAATCTCGGTAATTTGATTCTTGGTAGAGATGAACTGGACCTGTAGATCAAGTGATGCGACCTTGTCACAAACAAAGTGGAAGTTGATTTCAACGTGCTTGGTGCGAGCATAAAATTTCGAGTTAATAGAGAGAAAGGTGGCCCCGATATTATCACACCATAAAAATAGGAGTAGCCAAGATAGGACTGCCAAGATCACCAAATAAAAAACACAGGCAAGTTGATTCCGCACAAGCATTGGCCACAGCTTTGTATTCAAACTCTGTTGAAGAACGAGCTACAGTCTTCTACTTTTGGAGGTCCAAAAAATAAGACCAATGCTTATATAAATGGCATATCCACAAGTAGATTTGCGAATTTCACTGTCACCAACCCAATCTATGTAAAAAACATTCCTGCAATTGGAGGAAATTGGACTTAGAGATAAACAACCCTTAATCCTAACTGAATTTAAGATAGCAAAGAATCTGTTTGACTATTATCCAGTGCTCATCCGATGGAGCCTGCATAAACTGATAGGCACGGTTGACAAAGTAATCAACATCTGGTCTAATAAGGGTGATGTACTAGAGAGCACCAACTATAGAATGATACTTGGTAAGTTTAGAGAAAAGGGAATCCCTATAGAGGAGGTTGTATACGTGGTGGCCATAGGGGTATTGATAGGCTAACAATCGGCCATGCCTGCTCACTGCAATAGATCATTGATATACAGAGATTGAGATATGACTACCCCATCAAATTGATATAGTCTCAACACTTAGAAAGAAGCTTTGGCGGCCAAGATCCTTGATAGAGAACTTAGTAACCAATTGATGAAGAAGGTTGATTCCCTGTGACTAAAATATCATCCACATACACGAGAACATAAATAGTAAAACCAGCATTCATAGAAATAAAAAATGAAGTATCAGTTTGGGGGGACCAAAAAACCAAAGTGAATGAGGAACTTAGATAGCCCATAAACCGAGCCCTATGGGTCAGCTTAAGACCATATAGGGATTTATGGAGGTGGCACACATGATGCGAGTGCTAGCTTTCTTCAAAACCCTGTGGTTGAACCATTTATACCTCCTCTATCAGGATACCATAAAGGAAGGCATTTTGAACATCAAGTTGGCAAACTTCCCATGGTTTGGAGATGGTTAGGGAAAGAACAATGCGAATAGTAGTGGGCTTGATGACAGGGCTTAAAGTTTCATGGTAATCTTGACCTGTTTGTTGATGGAACCCCTTCACCACTAATCTAGAATTATAATGCTCAAAAGAGCCATCTGCTTTGTGTTTGATACAATAGAACCACTTGTAGCCGACCAGGTTTATAGAGGGACTGTAGGGTACAAGAGACTAAAAGTACCATTACATAATAAAGCATAAATTCATCAGCCATAGCAGACCGCCAATGACGATCCTTGTGAGCTTGAGAAAAACATGTGGGTTCAATGGAAGGGGGTAGGGGTTGGACATGTTGTGTTGGCCTATGGGGGAATGGAAAAAGGATTAGCATAGAGGTCAGATAGGGTTCGTGTACGTAGGGGATGTGAGGATGGGGATTCGTTGGGTTGGGCGATCAAGGAAGGGAAGGGAGGAGAGGGGAGCCTCAGTAATGGGGACGAGATTGAAAGAGGTAAAGCCTTGAAAACATAAACTGCAGGCATGGGAAACCACTTGGTTCGCTTTAGGATATTCAACCCACTTTGCTTAATATATATATATATATATATATTGTCTATAAGGGTTTTAAATTAGGAAAAAAAATACACTGAAATAGGTGTATGGTCTGACCCCACCATCAGATGTCGCCGAACCTCAGTAATACCCTAAACTTGAAGTAATTTTGAATTTTTAAATACCTTATTTATACTAGCCATGACCAGCTTATCTCCTCTTTGTTTATTTGACCTTGAATATTGAGGGTCTGTAAACGTGGTTTGATGACTCTGATGGATGGAAACAGTAGAGATTCATCCAACTTCGATCCCTCTTTTTGGCTAACGTGAGTGAAAAAGAATGGGTAGGCACTACTAACCAAGCCAAACCCAATTCTTGCCGAAAAATTCCTTTGTCTACTTCTCATGGCCAAGAAAATAGAAAGCATTAAATATAATGTTTACATGGTCCTTGTTATCCCCAATTAAAGCAGCATAAAACTTCAGTTTGATTCCATTCATGGCCAATAATAAGGTGGCTTGCTTTCTTTCAAGCCACACTAGAAGGGAGGGATAAAAACCTCTCTGAAGGCAGCGTCTAGAAAAAATTCTATCAAATTACAATTATTAATCGTAGGAGAAAAACCAAAGATCAAATATAACCTTTTCTACTGCCCACCAAACTTATCCATAGAAGTGACTTCATTAAACTCACCAAGACATAAACAAGGACTAGAAATTAAGTGGTTTAATTGAACTAATTCCTCCATAGAGAAGGACATTGATTCGTCTTTCGATCTCTATTGTCACACCCCACCCCAGATAAGATGTCGGTGATGTGAATAGAACTCTTATTGTCATCCTATAACACTATTAGGAAATCTAAAGCAATACCTTAACCTCACAATCCATATCAAGAATCAATTGAAATCAGATGTAGTGGAATGATAATATATAAATATGTTTTTCATACTGGGGAAAAATCTAAAAGTGATAAAAATAGTTAAGAAGTTTATCCGAAATTATTTACAAGACGTGACCAATATCATACTAACAAAATATAATATCCAAAAACACACAAAAATGATGATTGCAGCACACTCCCCTATTATAATGCACTATAGGCACATATGTCACATCCATAGTCCCATGGCATGCGCATCAGCCTGTGGTGTCCACCAGTCTCCGCATATTTAGCCATAGATGAAGAATTGTCGCTACTCATTGGTACCACCATATTTGCATCACTTTCTAAAAAACAATATGCATGTGTTGTGATCTCAAATTATCTCAGTGAGAAAGGGAGTTCATACATGCAAACACAAATATGCTATGATGCGTATGTGATGCAGTTCATTATATTATTATCCACCTAACACATAACTAAGTTTGATGTAATGCTACTGCAACACATTAAGCAGTATCCTTAGTCCCGGAAGATCCATTTGTCACCTAGTGGTACAAACCTTAGTTATGGCTAGGAGCCTACCAGTTACCCAGAAACCCCTGATAACCCTATTCTGGCAGCCACGATATTGGAATTATCATCAGCTACACCGGGCTCCTTTTCACCTCTAACAATAATCACATCATACAACAGAAGTAGCATTTCAAAAATCTCATTGAACTTACCATAGTGGGTTATCCAACACCTCATCCCCTGTTGGCAAGGGGTTGTAGCATAGGGTGATTATTCCTAACCATAATAATATACATGTCTTTCATAATGATAGTTAGTATGGAAAATGTGTACTGAAATCATCATCGGCTACACCACATCTCATATGCAAGCCTAGCTTTAACATACATGCAACTAATATGGTGTATACGATACAGATATCATACATCGGTCACACCACAACCAATATCCAATCCTACCTCTAATGCACATATAATGAGTGATGATGCAACAAGTGACGACAACAGTACCGAAATTTCCCTCAGCCACACTGGATCCCACCCACACAATCACATTTGCATCAATAGTTTCATATATAAGCATTTGATATAATTGAAATAAATCATACATGGTATAATAATTTAAAAACAAATCTATGATATGGCATTCAACAGTTCTCTAAATTTAAAATACTCCAAAACAAATCAGACCACCACTCACCTCATTTATTGAATTGGTGAAGAAATTCCAAAGGAAGAATGCCAGAAAAATGCCTCGCTAGTTATCACCGAAAGGTGATTGTCTTTGTAAGGAAGAATGCTCGAAAATCTCCCTACTAGGCATCATTGAAAGGTGATTGTCTCTGTCCTAATTAAAAGTGTAATTAGTATCAAAAAGTGTCTTAAATAGTCTCCTAAAAGGTCTTGTAAAAATCCCCAAAACTATCCTAAGGACAGTTCGATAAAGTCCACTAGTAAATGTCATCAATAGATGTTTGATCTACCGGTGGCTCCTACTAGTGACATAAACATTAAGCAAAATCCAATTTTGTATCTCAGATAATCCATCGGTATATGTCTCTCATTTATCGGTGGGGATGTACCAGTGACCTAAACAGAGGCTGAAATTTATCAGACATCCACCGATAGATGGGCACCAGTTGATAGATGATCTACCAGTGGATCTAGCAGTGACAACCAACAAATGTTATTTACATTGGGGCTGAACCACCTCAGGTCCGATGGTTGTGTTTGATTTCATGGGGTTTGTAGAGGATCTTTCCACCTTTCATTTAAGTCTGACTGATCATGTTTTTTCACCAGGCCAATCAGGGAGCTACGTCGATAATTCGATCGAAACCCTAAACCCACTTTGAGCTAAAAATGTTCCCGAAGCTTGGGAAACAATTTTGGAGCTTGAGAATGGTATGGGGGAGTCCAATGCACACTACCCTGGCTAGACAAAGTCACCGGGGTCGAGGTTTACCCCTCCAATCTAGCAAAATCTCAAATTCTAACCCATCCAAACCCAAATTGGAGAGGAAAAAGGAGTAAAGAAGAGCTCCCTTACATTTGTAAATGCCGGCAACAATCGAGGAGGGTGGCTAAGCTTCTCTTCTCCCTTCTTCTTCTTCTTCTTCTTCTTCTTCTTCTCCCTCTCCCACATTTTCAGGGCTTCTAAAATGAGCTCACATGCTCATCTCTTTCTATTTATAGTTAAAGCTCACTAAGGTCTGTTTGCTTGCCCAGTAAGCAATGACCCAAATGATTTAACCCGTGAGTAAAGCCATGGGAACCCACCACCTTGGGCTCATAATGTGTATGAATGAATTAGGCAGGTCCCCATGTGGTGTGGGGACAAGGGTAGAGTAGTCACACCTCATACAATGGGTCCCAAGGAAAAATAATCTAATTTGGGACAGTAAGACCCACCTGTTGATGTTCACCGATAAATCATTGACTAACTGGTGGGATCTACAGGTGGCAAAATTCTACCATTATACTTAGTAAATTTCTAGTCCCTTTTCCCTACACCTAGCTAGGTTAGTTCCCTATGGGCTTGTGCATTTCATATAGTGAGGTTCTACCATGTCAACAAGGTCAAGTGAAAATATGTTTAGTCACTTACCACCAAGGCTTCGATCTCCAACATCTCGCTAGCAGGAGGGGTCATCCCGTCCCTCTTTACAGTAGATTGCTGCAATCAAGTGGTCATTGGCACTAAAACTCTCTAGTGCATGTTACGGGTGTAACATCTATATACAAAATCAACCTCAGATTTGTGCAAGATATTGATAAGAATGTTAGCGTAATACAATTATCCCAAAAAATAATAAAGCCCCCAGATACACCTTGGGGTTGAAAAAGGAGTAAAAAAGCTTGACACTTTTTTAACCATCCACACATATAAGGCTCCAACTATTTTTGTTTCAACAAGATTAGAAAATAAAATACCAGGGCCGATCGAACACTTAAGCATACTTGATAGGTATTGAATTTCAAGGGTTGATCACACAAGCCCTGATAGTTTTAAAAGAGGAGACTCACGGCCACCTAGGGCATGCAGCCACCCACACCTGATCCATAAATGAAGAAACTGAAGATGAAGATCCTATTACCACATCAAAGATATGTTGCCTCTAAGGAGGGACATTTAGAGCCCGTTTCAGCCACAACAAAGGATACGAGCGCGATTTTTGAGACTTTGGAGAGCACCAAAATAGCTGGGCTTAATGAGAATTGGGCTCTAAAGAAATCCTCAAGGGTCCTATTAGGGCTAACAGAAGATTACTCACCTGAGAAACCTGGTCTGTAGCCTAAACAGGAACCCAATCTTTATGGGTTAGAACCAAATCTTGATAATGGGCTAATCGGCCCCCTATAATGGTTGGGATCTAAAGAAATCCTCAAGGGTTCTATTAGGGCCAATAGAAGAACTCGTCCTAGAAACCAAGCTTAACTTGGTTTTAGAATAATTTAAGGGCTGTTGAGAGTGCATCCAATCGAAAGGTCCAGAGGCTCCGATATTAGAGGCTCAATGACAGAAGAAGGCCTTGAAGGAAATGGGCCTAATATTGAGCCCTGCTTACCGGATGAGCCAGGGGAACATATAAGCCTAATAACATTCAGATGAGATGGGATAGGCTTATCCAAACATAAAGAATCAGGTGGGCCACTATCCCAAGAAGAAGATGGGTATTGAAGAGGTCTTAGGGCTCAGGGGAAGCTTCCACCTAGAAAAAGATAAGCCCAATCCAGTCGAACTAGAAATCCCCCCCCCCCCCCAACTCACCAGAAGTCTGGACCAAAAGGATTTGTGAAGGCTTCTTTGATCCTAGGCTAAAGAAACGTCCATCTCCATGTTCATAGCATTGTCCTTCGGGTTTGAAGAAAGTTTTAGATCAACCTGCATTAGGGAGAGTCACCGTACACGTCCAAAGCACTAGAAATGCAGGAGGTCTAAATTGAGAGCCTTTATGCTCTAGTGAAGGCCATTGATGGATTATTGAGTTCCATTGAAGACAAAAAAGGAGGTTTTATGTGCAAAAGAAGAGAGAGAAGTCAAAGGGTTCCCATGTACAAGGTCACTTGAAGATTCAAGTCTCTCCATTATATGGGGCCCGATTGAATATTCCAGTGAGTAACTCTAGGGACCAAAGTTAAATCTCTCTCCAATTGTAATAGCCAAGGGGGTGGTAATCATTTATTTTAAAATCCAACTTTGTATGATCTAGGCTGTACTTGAAGCATGTACCAGTGGTCTTGAACTGTAAGGGGTGGGACAGATCACATAAATGTATTGGGCTGTTTCAGTTGGGGTTGGACACTAAGAGGTGTTGTAGCACCTTCACTGTTAAAGCTATGAAAAGTAGGGTTGTAGCCCTTGTCTTTGTTGTAGCTTAGATTGAAGTAGGGGTAGGTGCTCTTCGACTATATTGGTAGTCAAAATGAGAGAGTACGGAGGAAAATACAAGGCCTAATTAGGGTATTGCTCTATAGATGTAGGCAACTTGTTGAACCACATATATCATGTATATATGTAGGCCCCTTCTTTTTTGTAGATACTGGAGTGATATGGTATGTGTTGTAGGGTTGATGTGCTTTATTTAATAGACTTGGCCATTTGTGGTTACAAGGTGGACATGCATATGACTGTATGCGAGATTGACAAATATGAGAGAGCATCAATAACTCAGTCGTAGTAGCCAAGTTAGTGCTATGAGTATGCTATAATCAAAGTAGAATGTCATGAAAGATTTTGGAGACCCTGATTTACCGCCCCTCTCAATGTCAACCTGGAATATCACCTCTCTACAGTTTGATCATTCCTTAAATATTTTGATCCCTGATGTGCTCTCATACAATTTAATCAACCCTTAAATCTTGATCCCCTTGTACTCACATACAGTTTGATCATACCCTAATCTTTGATTCTTGATGCACTCATGTACAACTTAACCATATCCCATTTCTTCTGATTGTTGATGCACCCGCATGGAACTTGATCGCTTGAATCTTTCCAATCAACTATGAAAAAAATTTAAAGTCATTTATTTGAATTTTGTACATTACGTGCACTCAATCAAAAAGAGAGGAATTCTATAAATACTGAATTTTGTCACCACAACAATTACATCTCTTGCTGCCAGTGGTTTGGGCCCAAAACAACTTTTATTTATTTATTTAATTTTTTTTTTTTAAAGATACCCTTTTCCCCTAGAATGACTTAAGGCGTGTTTGATTGCTTGATTTTATAGACACAATATCTTTTAAGAATCTCACTCCATAGAATATAGTTCCCTGGAGTTGTATTCTTGAAAAAATAATTGTTTGGATATTACAGATCTTGTATGCTGACTCTCTCAGAATAACTGTTTGGTTACCATGATCCGATCTTTTGGAAACACCCAGAATCACGCTGAATAGTTGTTTGGCTGCCCTTAAAATATAATTCTTTTTCTATTTTTGTATACAGCTATGCAATGTTATTTTTATGTTCACGCACTAGTTTCTAACACTTTCTATAGTATTATATTATTAATTAATTTTGCTAACACTTGGAGGAAAAATTCCTTATACTTTTTTATTATTAAATGAAATGAAAAATACCACAAAGCTAAATTATCCGACACCGTCTCTTTAATAAATATGGGGTTAAAAGAAAAAGTGCATAATACTATGTCTTTACACATACATATGTAACTTAAAGTACAAAAAATCCATAATACTTAATTAAAAACCCAACTTAAAGTATTTCTTCCAATGTCCTACCTTCTTAGACAGTTTCATTTATAAATGCGAAGATTTTTTACTGCATCAAGTACGTCTTCCAATGTCCTTGTAACTATCTTACTTCGTTCTTCGGATGCCTCAATTCTCTCTCTTAGATATCCCTACAAATAATCTGTGGATGTAGGAGATGTCATTGTAGGTTGACCTATGCCCGTAGTCCCCCTTGAATGGTTCGATGAAGAAGATTCTTCATCCTCAATCAACTCAAACTTTCCACATCCTTGAGTTTTAAACTAAAAATCAATTGGAACGATTCAAATATAAGACATTTAAATTTTTTAATGTCTAAAAAAAATGTAATTTAATTAGTCCATATGACAATCATATCGAGGTGGAATTTGGGCAACACCAGAAGTCTCTTCCTTTGTTTGGTCCATTAGTGCATCTTCGAATTTTGCACTGTCTAACTCCACATTCACACATCTTGTAGTAGTCTATCCACATGAAAAAAAATGTGTGGATACGACATTTGTAGAATTTTCTCCCCGAATGACGAACAATATTTGATGTAAGAGTAATGCATTCAGCACCACAAACATCACATCTAGCAATATTTTCCATCTGAAAATAAAATAAAAAAATTGGTTATTAGATAGTATGCTATCATTCATTCTATAAAACAGTTCATAAACACTACATAAAAGCCTGTGTAATCATTTAGTTCCATAACTATCTGTAGTTAAAAAAAAAAAGTGCATGATATATACATATGAATTTGTTATCAATCATCATGTCAACCTGTGTATTATTTAATCAATAAATACGTAATTGAAATGATACCTAATTTAATTAGTAATCCAATTTATAACATAAATCATTCAAGTAACCATTTCTTGTTCAGGAGAAAAAATGCATTCTTCATCACAAATCACAACAATTACTGAATAAAAAAAAAAATCAATTTTCAAAGTTCATCAGTTCATAGTTAAACATTAGACAAACATCCAAATTTTATATCACAAAACACCCATCAAACATCATTGGTCTTGCCATCTTCCATAAGCAACTCCAACACCTATGGCTTATCTTCATCATTTGCTTTCAAAAAACAGATTGAATAGTTCCTGATTTTTTATGAAGAATTGTTTGACACACCATTTCTTGTTGAAATCAATAATTGAGAGTGCATCGATTGCATCAAAAATTCTATCCGTGAGGTCATCGCTAGACTCAGTGGTGACTAGACGACCAAGGGGAGAAGCTATTGTCTTTAAAGGGCTTGATATCTTATCGGCCCCTCCCTTCTTTCTCTTCTCTCTACCACTGCCACTGCCATTGCCACTAGGACAACCTAATCTAGGCCAACCTCGAAAGGGAGGAGAACGTTCTGGATGAGGTAAAGATATATTTTTTTCAGTTTGAAATTCTCCATCACTAGTAAAAGAAAGGTTCTCCAGTTTATCAAGATTGACTCTGTAATCATTCTGCTAATCAATTGTAGCATCTGATGGATGTGATGAGTCATAGCCCCTAGCTATCACATTGGTCAACCATATACCTACTTGAATGTGTATTGAAAGAACTGCATGTTCTTTATAATATCTTTGCTCTTTCTTTTGCAAAAATTTTTAAGAAGATTATATCAATAGAGTTTACTGAGAAAAATGATTACAAATGGAGGGTTAGGTAAAAGGTATTAAAAAAAAAAAAGGGTAAGTACCTTAAATTCATTCCAAACATGCTGAGGTGCATCAAAGCGCATCTCTATTGAATTCCAGCCCATGCCACTATTCTTCTGGAGGTCACTCAAAGCTCTTAACATTTGCTTCCATATTCGATTGCGGACTTGTTCCCAATCATAGGTCATATCAAATCTATCATGTATGTATTTGACAATAGATTGCCATTGGTCTTTCCTAATGCCATTGTCACCAGTCTTTCATTTTTTTATGGTAATCCAATAAATATTGAAGAAAAAATTGTGACAACTCATTTGGTCATGAACAATTTTGTCCTCTCTTTGACTGTGATTGGCTTTCCGAAGCCATGTCCTCTATTTCATTACCGAAAGGAAATACCAACAATAGCAAAATTACACATATTAAGTAGTTGCTAATATAAAACGTTATAACATAAACATAAACACATCACAAGTTAATACTAAGTAAAGATAATGATACATCAAAATGTATTTAAACACTACCAAATAAACACAACACCCATTCAAGCAAATACATCATATAAATTTAGGACTAGACAAACCCTAGACTCAATAAAGCATAATCGTACGACAATTTTAAGCATACCAAGGTCTCAATAGTCTAGTACATAGCATGGCAAAATATATCAGAATCATATGGTTCATCATCCAAATCTCCTTCAATCTAGTCATCCCACATTTTGTCCATTATATCTTCTCAAAACTGTTTCCAATCAACATTCACAGGATCATGCAATACTTCATCTACACCATCATACTCATCAGTGTTGTTATCAGGGTCTTCTTCATCACTAGAGTTCGCTTCGTTGGCTTGCTCCTCTTCAAACCACTGCTCTTCCTCTACAAAAGTATGTTTATTGAGGATGTGGTTATGTATGAGAACACATACATGCACTATACTGGTCTGAGTATTGTAAAGGTATTGTCATAGTCCGTTCACACAGAATCGGGCCAATGACCGGGTTAACACCGGTTAACCCAAACCTGCCAAGATCATCTGATACTGTATTCCATCACATCATACATACAACTAAGAAAGAGCTTATCAGTTCAGCGGAAAACTTGTTTTACCTGTGAATATTCCCATAATACTTGATACCCGAATTGTGATACAATAGTTAAATACATGTGGGCCCGAGGGCATGATATTTACACAATAAGAGTACAATTCACATATCAAGTACATAAAAGAAATCATCAAAAGTCAGAGTATATAGCTCGGCTAGGTATCAAGCCTAGAGCTCAGCTTGGTACCAAAGGTTGAGCCCAACTCGGCTTCACAAGGTAGAGCTCGGCTCGACATCAAAAGTGGAGCTCAGCTAGGCCTTAGAACTGCGGTCCCGCAGCACAACTCTCGCACGAGCAATCAGTACCGTACTCTAACTCCTCAGGGGCCCACCAGTCCTCTTCAGGGAACTCAACCGTGGGACCCGCCCCGTGCTCATCTGGCTGATGACCTACAAAATCATCTAAAAGAGGTGCACACGTGAGATGAGCTCACTAGCTCAGTAAGTGGAAAGATGGACCACACAGCAGTCCACACAACAAATCACAACCATATGCACTATATGCTATGCAATACATTTTTAAATCACATCCACCTAAGCAACATTTCTAAGTCTTTGGTTTAGTGCTACTACAACTACAGTGTGCGTATGCTCCGGGTACGAGCCGCGAACTCCATCCTATAATATGCCCATAGGGCTATTGGAGAAGGCCCACCGTGAGTATTTGAAAAAATAAAAACATGCCGACCACCGGCTCTCAACATAAAATAAATGACAGAATTTAAAGGTGCTGACTCCAGCAATTTAAAAGCAGTACGATTAGCCCTCTTGAATATACCACCGGGGTTGCCGACTGTCCTAATGACCAGCCGGGCGTAATGTCTAACCGCCACAGTGATCCGACAACCGCGACCACTGTTTCCCCCCAAATGGTAACCCAACACCTTAACCCCTACTGGGAAGGGTCGTAGCACGGGCAGATGATTATCCTAAACTGCATGCTCCTATATGACAATAGTATAATTGCATAGTGCCATCGCGTCTCATACCACGGGCCACCAATGCACTCGTTTCCAATCCGACTACGGCATCTAGTCTATTAATGCATCATGCACAATGATGTCCACATTCATCACAGAAGCATATTATCACTTGGCATTTAGAAAATAAACACAACACCTATGCATAACCATATGAGGATGACTAATCTACATAGCATTTTCATGATGACATGGCTAGACTAGATACGATTAAATAAATGCCAAACAATGCCTTGAAACAAGGCCAAACATCCTCTCCCCATTTACCTGTAGTGTACAAGGATTCACGCTCGGTATGGGTGAGATCCGGTGCGGGAAGCGTAGGATTTGGTGAACTTATCATGAGTAAGCGGGGTTAGTACTTCACCACTTTGGAATCAATATTAACACGATCCAATGACAAGATCATGTTTAGAATCCTAAAAGAATGTCACAGGTCCGATTTGGGTCCAATCGGACGCAAGAATCACATTTGGAGCCTCTCGGGTAGGTCGGCCCCCCGGTTGGGCCCGAGGGCCCTGCTAAGACCGGTGGGTAGGGTGGCCCGCCGGTCGGCCCACTGGTTTGGCTCGTCGGTTGTGCCTGAGGGCCCTGCCCTCTCAGGCGGGTGCCCACAGGCAGGCCAGATGGCCCACCGGTCTTAGCGGGAAACCTGCTGTTTCTTCCCAAACTTCCCCCAACCTTTGGGGATTCAAATGTGGCTTTTCCAAACCCATTCTTCACACATTCAAGGTCTCATAAGAGGGTTCTAACCTAGATCTAGGTTAGATTTAAGGAATGGGAAGCCATCTTACCTTCTTTGCTCAAGAACACCTTCAAAACCCCAAAATCACTTCAAATCCACAATGCTTCTCCAACCTTGTAAATACTTCTTCAAATCCTTCAAGATCAACACATAAATCATCTATTAAACCTTAGATTCATCGTTTCAAGGGGGATTTACAAGATCTTAAGAAACCCTACCCAAATCAAGGGTTTTACTTGGTTATGGTGAAAGTTCAAAGAACCCAACCTTTGCTCACCTCTAAACGTAGATCTAGTGTTGGAGATCACTCTTTTGGCGTCGAAATGGGAAGATCAAGCCTCCACGCCGCTTAAATCCATCTCTTTTTCCTCTTCCTTCTCTTCTCTTCTTCTTTCCTTTTCTTTTCTCTCTCCTCTTTACTCTTCTCACCAACGTACGAGTGTCATAAATGAGAAAAGAAAAATGGAAATAAATGTTATATATACTTCTTAAAATAACTAAGTATTTACATGGGTGGGTCACTCAAGTGGGTGGCTGCGCCCACCTGTCCGCCCACCTGAGGGCCAAAACTGGGGATTTTAACAGAATTTGGCCCTCGGTGTGAATCTCACTCTTAGCATACGATGAATTATACGTATGCGCCTTAATATATGGCTACATACCTGCTTTATCCGTACATGGCCCTATGATAGGTGCATGTACACGGCTTGGGTACACCCGTCTCTTCTGGCACTGGCTCGGACTTGTCGGGCCATCCGGTGTTTAAGGTCACCCTTGCCATCATAGTCCATAAGGAACCCGCTCTAACTCTCTCCAGTTTGGGTCCTGCATGGTTAAACCGGATCAACCGTGTAATCAGATCGGGTTTTAAGAAGTAGGGTATTACATTTACCCCCCCTTTCTGAAAATTTCATCCTCGAAATTGACGTACCTGGTTGTTCGAAAAGATGAGGGTACTTGGCTTGGATTTCCTCCTCTTTCTCCCAAGATGCTTCTTCAAGTGAATGATTAGCCCATCGCACCTTTACATAGGAAATGGAGCGTTGCGAAGGGTCTTCACCTTTCGGTCCAAAATTTCAGCCGGCTGCTCTGTATAGGTCATGTCAGCTTCTAGGTATTCTGGCTCCATGGGTAATACATGAGAGGGATCATGAACATATTGCTTCAGCATGGATACATGAAATAAGTTATGAACATCCCCAAGCGAAGGTGGCGGAGCAAGCATGTAGGCTACTGAGCCAACCCGGGCTAAGATCTCAAATGGTCCAATGTATCTTGGGCTCAACTTCCCCTTTTTGTGAAACCTTTGCAACCATTTTGTAGGAGAGATCTTGAGAAATACCTTTTCTCCTGGCTGAAATTCAATGTCTTTTTCTGTGGATGTCTACATAGCTCTTTTGACGGGACTGAGCTGCTTTAATCCGTTCTCGAATAACGTCGACCTTGTCACAAGTCATCTGTATCATTTCAGGTCCTAACATTCGACGTTCACCTACCTCATCCCAATACAAAGGAGTTCTGCACTTCCTGCCGTATAACGCCTCATACGGAGCCATCCCAATTGTAGCTTGGTAACTATTATTATAGGTAAATTCCATAAGGGGTATATATTCTTCCCAACTACCATACATTTCCATTGTACATGCCCTGCGCATGTCCTCTAATATCT
>NW_024868335.1:95668-98021 GCF_013358625.1 Macadamia integrifolia | reverse complement strand
TCTCCAACCTTGTAAATACTTCTTCAAATCCTTCAAGATCAACACATAAATCATCTATTAAACCTTAGATTCATCATTTCAAGGGGGATTTACAAGATCTCAAGAAACCCTACCCAAATCAAGGGTTTTACTTGGTTATGGTGAAAGTTCAAGGAACCCAACCTTTGCTCACCTCTAAACGTAGATCTAGTGTTGGAGATCACTCTTCCGGCGTCAGAATGGGAAGATCAAGCCTCGGCACCGCTGAAATCCATCTCTTTTTCCTCTTCCATCTCTTCTCTTCTTCTTCCCTTTTCTTTTCTCTCTCCTCTTTACTCTTCTCACCAACGTACGAGTGTCATAAATGAGAAAAGAAAAAGGAAAATAAATGCTATATACACTTCTTAAAATAACTAAGTATTCACATGGGTGGGTCACTCAGGTGGGTGGCTGCGCCCACCTGTCCGCCCACTTGAGGGCCAAAACTGGGGATTTTAACAAAATTCGGCCCTCGGCGCGAATCTCACTCTTGGCATACGATGAATTATACGTATGCGCCTTAATATACGGCTACATACCTGCTTTATCTGTACATGGCCCTATGATAGGTGCATGTACATGGCTTGGGTACACCCGTCTCTTCTGGCACTGGCTCGGACTTGTCGGGCCATCCGGTGTTTAAGGTCACCCTTGCCATCATAGTCCATAAGAAACCCGCTCTAACTCTCTCCGATTCGGGTCCTGCATGGTTAAACCGGGTCAACCGTGTAATCAGACCGGGTTTTAAGAAGTAGGGTATTACAGGTATTCTAGATGATTGTTCAAAATCTTAAAACGTGTCTTCAACAAAGAGAATGACCATTCAATTACATTTTGTAACTAGGAATGTCATAAATTAAACAATTCCTTCTTATCCATTGGAGATTGGTTACATTTTCGCCACGCTTTCAAGTCTGATCTCTGCATGTTGTGTTAGAAACACCAATTATTCGCTCCGTCTCAGCACTACCACGTAGGACCTCATTGCAGTAAGGCTCCTTCTTGAGATACAACTTCCTATATTGCTCCGCTCCTATAGCAGTAGCAGCGGCCACTAAGATAATGATTTTTTTACGCTTCTAGTATGCTGCATCATTCTCATTGTTGGATGTCATTTTGACGAGCTTCTACATTACATGTTAAAGAAAACATTTATCAGTATACCTACATAAATTGATTAACTAATCCATTGTTTTACCTAAACCTTGGCTTGAAAAATGAAATATGGTGTAACCCTACTCAAAACGCTAATTTACTGCAACTACACATGACCTCTTCTACTCCTACCAAATATAAATCCTCCAACAACACTTCATCCCATGGTCTCTCTCTCTCTCTCTCTCTCTCTCTCTCTGTCTCTTCTCTCTATCTGTTACCATATTGTCATCCATTTGCTTCATAAATACAAATTTATATTTGTAAGTCTTAGACCCAAAAAAATAGAAAGAAAAAAAAGGTAATATGTATCTAAACTCTTAAGTACTGTTTTATCAATAAAGCAGAACTTCATATCACGATGACTGATGCAAAATTGTGACTTGTTTCTCATTCAAAAGGATCCACAATATAGCCCTTTAACTTTATCAATTTTTCATAGCAATACTAATTCATACCATTGCAA
The DNA here is from genome assembly GCF_013358625.1 of Macadamia integrifolia. NCBI lineage: Eukaryota > Viridiplantae > Streptophyta > Magnoliopsida > Proteales > Proteaceae > Macadamia > Macadamia integrifolia. The sequence continues at coordinate 96,382 of NW_024868335.1, read as the reverse complement.
TTTAACATCTCTGAACTTTGAAGGCCCTTCCAAAGTCTAGATAAATTGAACTCCCATGTCACCATTTTCCAGCTCAATTTCACAACCAAGACATGCACTGTTTGATTCTATTTCAGTTGAACTTCTCACCAATTTGAAAATTTAGTTCTTTCTTTCATAAGCTCCCCTTTTTGTTTCAAAGAGAAGTTTCCAAGGATACGTATCTTGTATATTTTTGTTTAACTAGTGACACATGTTAGATGAGAATAAGGAGAAGTAGTGCTTGATTCATGCAACATGTTGGGATAGATACACAGCAGGAGAGAGAAAAATAATATAAACAATTCAATGTTTTCCATAACTTGGGTGTTCATGTAGGTATACTTCTTTCACTGTTTTCACAATTACAATTGAAGGATATAGCAATCGAGTGATTTCATAAAACCACATTTCAGTCAAGCTTTCAGAACTCCCTCATGCAATTGTGCTATCCTATCAATTTCTTTGGTGTTTAGACAATAAGGGGTCTTCACAGTTCACACCCGTGAGTGTGAGTGTGTGACTGTGGCCATAAATGTGATACCATGTTGACATTGATGGTCATGACAACTTCGATTCTCTACAAAAGTTCAAGTGATATAAATTTTGGGTTACCTTTATCAAGGAGAGAACGTCACATAGAGAAGGTGAGAAAAAAATAAAAGCACCAAAAACCCTAACAGAGAGGGCAAAAAA
>NW_024868335.1:93488-95648 GCF_013358625.1 Macadamia integrifolia | reverse complement strand
CCCATGAAAATCCATCTTTTGTGTTAGGTTTTCTTTGATTTTCTTTACATTCTTTGGTATTTGTGGACCTCAATAGCATAGTAGTAGATGTTTTTGCATATTCTAATTGGTAGATTGACGGCATTTCATCCATGAGCATGTAAGCTTCATGCTTTCTCTATTGTGAGTCTTTTGCACTTTCTCTTAGCTTGGACTTTCACCTTGAGAATTGGGGTTTTCTCCTTCTTTAATTGTCATGCCTTATATGCCTCTTGTTACCTTGCTGTTGTGCCCTACTCTCTGTCTTGTCACTTTTCTGTTTTGTGAGCTTTTCTCTTTTCTTGCCAGGATGTCATCTCGCAAAGGTAAGGAGCCCGCATCCTCTGGCACTCGATGTAGGACCACCGCTTCTAAGCGGAAGAGTGTGGGGACTAGTTCTCCAGCCCCCCGCACAGGGAGACCCGGACCTGACCAGTTTGATCCTTCTGACTACGATGAGGAGCTCTTCCACAGTTCAGAGGCAGCATCCAACTAGCCAGCCTTCCTGAAGAGGTCGGTAATGATGGAGGAGACCGTGGTAGTCGACGACTGCCACAAGGTTCAGCTCCAGGAGAGGTTTACAGCACTGGGCTGGCAGTCCATCCTCCAGGTAGACCGTCCGTGCTACGAGCAGCTGGTTCGTAGGTTCTACTGTAACCTGGAGGTTTCCTATCAGTACGGGGAGTATACTATAGTCAGCATGGTGAAGGGGGTGGACATCTAGCTGACCGTGGACACCTTGGCCAGCATTTTGGGCATCTCTGCAGTCGGGCACCGTTACTACAGTCCTCCCAGGAGTAAGCCCCTGGGCCCATTCATGAGTTTGGAGACACCGGACTACATCTACGAGACCATCTGTGGCACCAGTGCCCGTCCGGAGTCCGAGACATCCTTTTTCCCAGAGGTTCGAGTATTTACTCGATTGGTCCAATTCAACTTGCTCCCCAGAGGAGGTCACCGAAACCAGGTGGGCTTCATGGCAGCCTTTTTAGCCTTCTGCATCTATAAGGCTTTAGAGGGAGGTGACGAGCACTTGTGCTTATCCTATGTCATCCTCAAGACCATGGAGCACCACACTTCTCACCCCGAGGATGGAGGATTCCCATATGGCAGGATCCTCACTAGGATCTTCGAGTTCTTCAGAGTGGACCTGAGTGGCAAGGAGGGGAAGACTCTGGCAGACAAGTTCGACAGGGAAAACCTCTTGAGGATGGGTCTCCACACCCTTATGGATACACCTCAGAGAACAGGAGCTCAGAGAGGTAGGGATAGGAGGGCTGCCCCTATGGAAGATGTTCCCATGGAGGAGGAGTCCAGTGAGGAGGATGAGGACTATGTTCCTCAGGACGAGAAGGATGATCTGGTGGATGAGGACATCCCTGAGGAGGTGCCTCAAGGGTCGAGAGGTACCGATCCTGGCTTCACCAGAGCTGCAGCCCCACAGCATAAAGCCCCACCACCTGAGAGTGGTGCATATGATTTTGAGGGCATGATGTCCACCATGAGGGCTTTGAAGGATGGCCAAGATCACCTGCTAAGAAGGCTGGACGAGAGTGCTTCCAGGGAGGAACGCATCCTGGAGAGGCAGGCTACTTTGGAGGATTCCTTCCTCAGATTGGGCCAGGACTTGGACACCACGGCCAATGCCATCTCAGCAGATTTTGGCCAACTTTGAAGGGAGGTACAACTAGTGAACTCGAGGTTTGACTACTACGATCATCGCCTCTACGTCAACTCTAGGCTTCCGACGAATGTAGTAATCATAGATGACGACGACGAGGATCAGTGAGGACTTAGCTCGTCCACACCAGCTTCTTATCTGTTTCCTGTTATTGGATCTTATTGTATATTTCCTTTATTTTCTCATTCTTTGTACTTGCAATGTAACTGGATTATTTGTGGGATAATGTATTTTAATAGTGGTTTTTGTGCTGAATTCGTATGTGTGATGACTTGTGTAGTTTAGTTGTGGTGTCTTGTAAATTTTTTATCAGTGTTATATTATATATCTATTGTTTATCAGGTGTTTGTGTGAAAATTTTTGAAAATCTCATTTTACGCAGTTATACTGCTGAAATTTCGTTAAACTCTGTACTCGATGGGTTATGACACCAATTTAATTTACCTTTTATCTACTCTCAC
>NW_024868335.1:42086-93468 GCF_013358625.1 Macadamia integrifolia | reverse complement strand
ATGATATATACATATGAATTTGCTATCAATCATCATGTCAACCTGTGTATTATTTAATCAATAAATACGTAATTAAAATGATACCTAATTTAATTAGTAATCCAATTTATAACATAAATCATTCAAGTAGCCATTTCCTGTTCAGGAAAAAAAATGCATTCTTCATCACAAATCACAACAATTACTGGATAAAAAAAAAAAAAAATTTCAATTTTCAAAGTTCATCAGTTCATAGTTAAACATTAGGCAAACATCCAAATTTTATATCACAAAACGCCCATCAAACATCATTGGTCTTGTCATCTTCCATAAGCAACTCCAACACCTGTGGCTTATCTTCATCCTTCGCTTTCAAAAAACAGATTGAATAGTTCCTGATTTTTTATGAAGAATTTTTTGACACACCATTTCTTGTTGAAATCAATAATTGGGAGTGCATCGATTGCATAAAAAAGTCTATCCGTGAGGTCATCGCTAAACTCAGTGGTGACTAGACAACCAAGGTGAGAAGCTATTGTCTTCAAAGGGCTTGATATCTTATCGGCCCCTCCCTTCTTTCTCTTCTCTCTACCACTGCCACTGTCACTAGGACAACCTAATCTAAGGCCGACCTCGAACGGGAGTAGAACGTTCTGGATGAGGTGAAAATACATTTTCTTCAGTTTGAAGTTCTCCATCACTAGCAAAAGAAAGGTTCTCCAGTTTATCAAGATTGACTCTATAATCATTCTGCTAATCAGTTGTAGCATCTGATGGATGTGATGAGTCATAGCCCCTAGCTATCTCATTGGTCAACCATATACCTACTTGAATGTGTATTGAAAGAACTGCATGTTCTTTCTAATATCTTTGCTCTTTCTTTTGAAAAAATTTTTAAGAAGATTATATCAATAGACTTGACTGAGAAAAATGATTAAAAATGGATGGTTAGGTAAAAGGTATTTAAAAAAAAAAAAAGGAAAGTACCTTAAATTCATTCCAAACATGCTGAGGTGCATCAAAGCACATCTCTATTGAATTCTAGCCCATGCCACTATTCTTCTGGAGGTCACTTAAAGCTCTTAACATTTGCTTCCATATTCGATTGCGGACTTGTTCCCAATCATAGGTCATATCAAATCTATCATGTATGCATTTGACAATAGATTGCCATTGGTCTTTCCTAATGCCATTGTCACTAGTCTTTCATTTTTTATGGTAATCCAATAAATATTGAAGAAAAAATTGTGACAACTCATTTGGTCATGAACAATTTTGTCCTCTCTTTGACTGTGATTGGCTTTCCGAAGCCATGTCCTCTATTTCTTTACCGAAAGGAAATATCAACAATAACAAAATTACACATATTAAGTAGTTGCTAATACAAAACGTTATAACATAAACATAAACACATCACAAGTTAATACTAAGTAAAGATAATGATACATCAAAATGTATTTAAATACTGCCAAATAAACGCAACACCCATTCAAGCAAATACATCATATAAATTTAGGACTAGACAAACCCCAGACTCAATAAAGCATAATCGTACGACAATTTTAAGCATACCAAGGTCTCAATAGTCTAGTACATAGCATAGCAAAATATATCAGAATCATATGGTTCATCATCCAAATCTTCTTCAATCTAGTCATCCCACATTTTGTCCATTATAGCTTCTCAAAACTGTTTCCAATCAACATTCACAGGATCATGCAATACTTCATCTACACCATCACACTCATCAGTGTTGTTATCAAGGTCTTCTTCATCACTAGAGTTCGCTTCGTTGGCTTGCTCCTCTTCAAACCACTACTCTTCCTCTACAAAAGTATGTTTATTGAGGATGTGGTCATGTATCAGAACACATTCATGCACTATACTGGTTTGAGTATTGTAAGGGTATTCTAGCTGATTTTTCAAAATCTTGAAACGTGACTTCAACAAAGAGAATGACCATTCAATTACATTTCGTAACTAGGAATGTCATAAATTAAACAATTCCTTCTTATCCATTGGAGATTGGTTACAGTTTCGCCACTCTTTCAAATCTAATCTCTGCATGTTGTGTTAGAAACACCAATTATTCACTCCGTCTCAGCACTACCACGCAGGACCTCATTGCAGTAAGGATCCTTCCTGAGATACAACTTCCTATATTGCTCCGCTCCTATAGCAGTAGCAACGGCCACTAAGATAATGATTTTTTTACGCTTCTGGTATGCTGCATCATTCTCATTGTTGGATGTCATTTTGACGAGCTTCTACATTACATGTTAAAGAAAACATTTATCAGTATACCTACATAAATTGATTAACTAATCCATTGTTTTACCTAAACCTTGGCTTGAAAAATGAAATATGGTGTAACCCTACTCAAAACTCTAATTTACTGCAACTACACATGACCTCTTCTACTCTTACCAAATATAAATCCTCCAACAGCACTTCATCCCATGGTCTCTCTTTCTCTCTGTCTGTCTCTTCTCTCTATCTGTTACCATATTGTCATCCATTTGCTTCATAAATACAAATTTATATTTGTAAGTCTTAGACCCAAAAAAATAGAAAGAGAAAAAATGTAAAATATATCTGAACTCTTAAGTACTATTTTATCAATAAAAGCAGAACTTCATATCACGATGACTGATGCAAATTTGTGACTTGTTTCTCATTCAAAAGGATCCACAATATAGCCCTTTAACTTTATCAATTTTTCACAGCAATACTAATTCATACCATTGCAATTTAACATCTCTGAACTTTGAAGGCCCTTCCAAAGTCTAGATAAATTGAACTCCCATGTCACCATTTTCCAGCTCAATTTCACAACCAAGACATGCACTGTTTGATTCTATTTCATTTGAACTTCTCACCAATTTGAAAATTTAGTTCTTTCTTTCATAAGCTCCCCTCTTCTTCTCTCCACCCCTTTTTGTTGTTGTGAAGGCTGGAAGGGTTTAAGCCCAATCCATATGTTAATATATGATCAGATGAAATTGAAAACCCCCCATTACATCACATGTTACTTTTAGCTTTACATTGTCGCAAAATTTTTCGAGTATCTCGTAGGTTCTTTTTTCCTTTCTATAATTCCCACTTCTTCCATGTTCTTAGCTTAGTGTTGTTTACAAATCCGATTGTCAACTTGTTTAAGTTAAACATATCATCCCCAACAAATAGAAATGAGATTCATTGGAAAAATTTGTCTATAATCTAAATAAATAGATATATGAAGATTTACAACAGATGTGCTAGACCACATTCCCCTCCCTCCCAAAAAAAAAAAAAAAAAAAGGCTTACCAACTTTTTATTGTTAGTTCTCAAAACATGTTTCAAAGAGAAGTTTCCAAGGATATGTATCTTGTATATTTTTGTTTAACTAGTGACACATGTTAGATGAGAATAAGGAGAAGTAGTGCTTGATTCATGCAACATGTTGGGATAGATACACAGCAGGAGAGAGAAAAATAATATAAACAATTTAAGGAGAGAACGTCACATAGAGAAGGTGAGGAAAAATAAAAGCACCAAAAACCCTAACAGAGAGGGAGAAAAAAAAAATGAAAGAAAGAGAACATTACACAGAGAAGGTGAGGAAGAAGAAGAGTTGAGAGAGAGTGTAGGGATTAACCTTTGGATGTAATTTGTTCAGTCAAAGGTTTGATCTTCAGTTTCGTATTAGAACCAGAAAACAAATTAATCGGTAAGGCCATGGTTAGGGTTTTTTACCCAAAATTGCATCTAGAAGATGTTGATTCAGAGAATGAGAGGAAGAAGAAGAGTAGAGAGAGAGAGAGAGAGAGAGAGAGAGAGAGAGTACCTACCTTTGGGCGTGTTTGAACCTCAGTAGTAGCTACTTGAACAAAAACACTACCGCAAATGCTGTCGATGAACAAAATGTTCTGTAACAAAGAAGAGAGTCAAGCCCAATAGCCTAGCCTCTCTCAAGAATCACCCCCTTTTATACATGGGCAAGAATCATGTGATTCTTATCTGACATAAAAATCACACTATTTGTAAAAAAGGTGCAAACCAAGAATCACCATATTCTTTCTGAAATCTAATTCTTGAGGTACCAGAGACCATATTTTGACAAGAATCATGATTCTACAAAATCACATTGTGTTGAGTCAAGCAATCGAACACGCCCTTAGGTGCTCAAGTATTGTCATATTGGGATGAAAATTTCTGAATTACATAATTTATGATATTTAGACTAGTCCTAAAATTTTGTGCAAATTAGACACTGTTTCGCCATCATTATTTAAACACACAAATTCTTTAGGCACTTTTGTTTTGAACACAGATCGGATTTGTGATTGATCTTTCAATAATTTGATAAGCATTTGAGAAGTGTGATAAGGCCCAACCCTTTTAAAACCGATGGTCAAAATCATGAGATTTCTTCCCAATCATGTATTTGGAGCTACGGTTAACCTAATACCTATCAACGGTACGTAAGCAGTCAAACCAAGTCAAATTCAGTAGAAATCATGTACAGACCATATTAAAATTACACGTATATATGTTTTCAGTCAAACTTATATATATATATATATACACGTTTTTTCCATTTTATATGATTGAGGAAGTTATACTCCCCTCCCCTGGATGTTTCATTTATTACACTCCCATCCCCTACGAAGTTTAAAATTACAAAATTTTCCCTCCGAAATTGTAGATTCTATCAATCGTACCCTGATCGTGAGTGAGCCATTGTTAAGTGATGAATCATGTTGTACAATTGGTCTTTAAACCCCAAAATACCCCTAATCCAATTGAGATGACCTAATCATTAGAATGTTGTCGAAGAAGAAACCATTTAGTGGCTCCACCATGACGCTGAAGGACTTTCATGGCGGCTCCATCCCCTCTGATCTTCCCTTACCTTCTGCTCCTGGAGTGTATGTTCTACAAATCTACAATAGATTTTTTTTTCTGCCCATTTATGTTTATTTTATTTATAAGAATCAATAGAAATCGAAGGATTTAAAAAACCCAATTTTTATCTGATTATTCGATTGCCCCAAATTTAGTTTGGAAAAATAATTCTTTGTGTTTCAAAATCCTGTAGGAATTTCAAATTTCTACTAGTGCATGATGGATTTCTTGATTTTTATTATAGTTTGAAATTTATATACTTTTTTCTCTTCCAGCATTGAGAAGCCTTTCAATCATCCTGGTTTTGAGCATCAAATTCCAAACGCCTGGGGAAATCCTGTGGGTAGACCCGATCATTGTCCACAGCCAGGGCCTTCTGTCTGGACTAGTAATTTTGACAAGAAAATTTCTCTCCTATCGCACCCTTCTCACATCGGCCAAAACTTTGACGAGGATGAACGCAAGCCATTGGATGGCATGTTTGTCCCTCGTCGAACTGTCAGTGATGAAATTCTCCATGTTCTGCCTAGTCATCCAGAGCATAAGTCAGATTCTATGGATTTTGGGAAGTTTACAGGACAGATTTCAAGCTTCGTTTCTCACTCATCAAGTGTGGCTCCTACCTATCCAACGAGATTCACCGAAGCAGCTTTCGTGGGGATGAACCCCCAAATCCAAGCTGGTTCTAACGATCAAGTTGTTGCTAGTTCCCATCCAAATGCGTGGGGGATGGTCAGGTTTGCTCACTCGAAGGAAGAAGATGATATGATGGTTCCCTCTATTATTTACACAAAGGGGATGAGGGTAAAAATGACATTTAACATTTGATTCTAACAGAGTTAACACCGCATGATATGTTTGTAATTTTAAACTTCACAGGAGATCTGAGTGTAATAAAATGAAACATCCAGGAGAGGGGAGTGTATTTCTTCTATATTATTTTCATGTTCATAACATACATTACATATATTTAATGTACATGTTGCATACATATAAAATTTACAACTTTCAGACCTAACAACCTAGCTTAAATCAAATTCACATTCAAGAAAGAATATCGTGCAAGTTAGTATCTAGGATTGGTTAATTGGATTGATTAGCCTTGGAGTTTGTCTACATAGAAAGAGACTAGCTATCGGCTAGGGGTTAACATTTTTCTAGCCTGTAAATTTGAACTTAACCAGATATTTGAAAAGATCCATAACTTATTCATTAGAGTCAATTATCTCTCAAAAAAATGTGAGACATTCATGGTTCCTAGACCCTAATCTAGGTGGCGACTCCAAAATAATAATGGAATACCATTATCTCTCTCTCTCTCAAACACACACACACACACAAGGGAGAAGAGGTGGGGCTCCCCCAGGGAATACATTCCCGCATACTTATAGATTGAAGGAAATGTGTTTTATAAATCATCCACTTTTGTGCTTTTATTGGTCACTATTTATATGTCATATTAATTGTATTCATGTTAGCTATCAAGTTAGTGCTTGAAAGAAAGGTTGGTTCAACTTCTTGTGGGTGTAGCTAAAATAGGGATTGGTGTTGCTAAAACTTGTATTGTGCAATATACTCCATCTAGATTTCGATTATAGTTCAAGTAACCATGCACTGATGAACCACATTACATATTGTCTTGTGGTTTTTTGCTTGACTTGCATACTAGTACCACTTGATCGGTTCATCTCCAAAGGAAAGAAATTTTTGAGTGTCAATGATCACCCACCTCTCAGTGATGCATGGTGAGTTGCAGGATGAGTTGCGCTGCGATGGTGGGTGCAACATTTGATGACTAGCTTCATACTCTAACCATGCATCATATCTTTCTTTTCTCTTCAAGGTGTTCCCTTATGACTCTTGCAACTTTCCCCACCTTTTCCTCAAAATACTATCAAATTCGATGGTATTTTAAAAAAGGTGGTATGGAAAAAATACTTAAAGAGAAAAATCCAACCCATGGCCCTCAAACATGGATCTTGTCAACATTTCCACCATGTAGCCCCCTACCCCAAATCCCTGTTATCCCCACTATGCAAATGGGATCTAAATATTTTGAAAATAATTTCTCAAGTTAAAGGAAAAAATTTCCCTCCCCTCTTAAGCTTTTGAGACTTGTTAATGCTTTATAAGAACATTATTGTGGGTTTGGAAATGAATGTTGGTGAAAAAAAATCTGTAACCTTTCTTTTTTGTTTTTTGTTCGTTGTTTATTCTCAATGAAGATAAATCATGTCATTTCATATATAGAGTGAAGAAGATTCAAGGCAAATACAACATTTAATAATAATATAATGGGGAGAAGTTTTGTGTGCGATCTTGAATAGTGCATGATGCATGATTAGGTACACAATTGTCGAATGAGACTGAGGGGGTGCACCATAGACCCTCATTCCTTTTCCAATGGTTGTGTACATGACTGTGCATCATGCACAACCATGCACAAAACCTTTTATCATAACATAATAATAAGTCGCTTTCAAATAATTTAAAAATTCTCTTTTATTTTTATCTCAAATAGTAATAGAAAAAAAGACAATAACATCTAAAACCTTATTCCAACTTAATGGAGTCAGTTACATGAAGATTTCAAACAAAGATTATCACAAAGATCCATACAAAAAGATTGATCAATTATGACTAATTATAATAGAAAAAATTAATTAAAAACAAAACAAGAAGAAAAGTCCACCATTTTGGTGACGGCAAGAAATCAAGAATCATCCAAAAAGGAAAAAATTAAGAGAAGCCACACTAAGGGTCCTCAACAGATGCTCAATAATAATTGCTCTTACTGAAATCACCCACACACCAACCAAAGGTAGACAACAATCACTTTCACAAGTCAAAATTGTTGTTTAAAATAGGTGCACATTTAGTCCCTGAACAAGAAATGAAGCCCAGTGTTTTCAGTTTAATCTTCAGTGATCATTGTCAAATCCTCAAACCCTAGAATTCTTCATCATTAAGGGGAAGAACAAAAGAGGAAAGGAAGTGCAAAGAGAGATACAACAGTCAACAGCCACTAAAGGTGATCCATTTGGAAAATGCCAATTTGCTAGAAAAGTACCTTGAACTGAAAGTTGAGCTCCCCCACCTTGCAGTTCTGCTTTTGAGAGAGAGAGAGAGAGAGAGAGAGAGAGAGAGAGAGAGATTCCATATGAGGAGAATCGACCCAGAAGAGGCGTTTAGAGAGAGAAAGGAGAAGAACTTGGAAGAATCGGGAAACCCAAGTGGCCCACGTGAGATTAGAGCTGCTAAAAGAAGTGGGAAGTGGGAAGTGGGAAGTGGGAAGTGTGAAACCGAATTACCGAACCGAACTGTAATACTGTAGACGATGACATAAGTGGTGATGTGCTCAACCGGACACGAAACCGGTAATTCCAATATTGTTGAGTTAGGACAGTTGAGGAACATGATCCAAACCGTTCTCTCAAAGGCTTATGGCGGACCCAGGTGTCCGTCTGATATTCCCAATTGCGTTGCGAGTTACACGCAAAGCCAGAGAGCGTATGTGTAGCGTCAGGAAACTGAGTCTTACGGGGCCGTTTGTGCGTTTGAGAGAGAGAGAGAGAGAGAGAGAGAGTTGAGAGAGACTTAAGAAGAGAACGCAGAGAGAGAGACCCAAATCCCTCACTTCCCCAACTTTCGGCAACGTCGCTTCAGAGGGCTGTCCTCACTTGTCATCTTTGTTCTTACAGGATTATCAGGAAAAGATTAACCTAAATTCGTTTACAGAGGAAGTTGGGGGAAGATAGGGAGTAACCAGAGGAAAAGAAGTGAAGCTTTCACTTACTGTGTCTTGGGTTTTCTTCCTTTTTGACTTGTTTTGATTACCTCAAAATGGCGAGCTCAGTCGACAAGGAAACTCAGAAGGATGAAGTCGTCTCAGTAGAACTTCCAGCTCCTCCTGGTTGGACGAAAAAGGTTTCAACTCTTCTGCATATTTATGCACTATTTGTCATTGTGCCTTTTCAGTTCCACCCTTGTTGTGGTCCACTTTTGGTGGGATAATTAGCTTCTTTTGTTTCAATTTTCGCTTTTTTTCGTTGAATTTCTTTCTGGGTATTCGAATTTCTGTTATATTCTCTACTTTTTTTAACTAAATTCTGTGCGAGTATTGAAAATTTACGTGCTAGGGTTTGTACAGGGATACCTTATTTTTAGTAAGTGGTGAGTGGTTTCCTTTTTCTTTTTGTATGAATTTCTGCTACAGTTATCTTTTGTTGTTTTGAAATTTTCGGGTTTAAAAATTATTTTTTTCTTGCTGAATTTATGGTTGGAAGTGTCAAATTGATAGCTTTCTAGCTGTTAAGAGTTCATGTAACCGTCAAACTTTTTTAGGGGAAATTTCAATTACTTTGATTTTCCTCTGTGAAATCTCTTGGGGCTAATTATTTTCCCTATTAGCTCTTTTTCTTAATTTCGGTGAAGGAGATACTGTGTGAAATGTGATTCTGCTTAGCAAACCACATAATCACATCATGTGAAGTTCATCTTAGAGTGTGTTATTCATCCTAAAAAATTCTTTCTTCTACAGCTTTCTACGTTATGGTAATGTTTTTATTAAAAAAAAAATAAATGCTTTTATTCCCAATTTTTATTATCTTTTGGACTTCTTTTGTTAAATTCGCATTTATGTCATGTACCCGTTGATGGATTTTATTGAGATTCGCTGCTTCTAGTGTTTTATTATTTGAGTGGTGCCTGGTACTTTCATGCTGTGATGAAAAATAGTTGTGTCCATATCTCTGCGCCATATAATTGTGGTTGAATTTTAGCAGAACTGTAGTGAATGATTTCTGTCAGCTCTATTTGAGAATTTGCATTGGTCTTTTGTGTTCTGTTAATTTTGAAAATTTTGGAGCGTAGGCGGTTAGGCTTATAGCAAGTACACTTGGATGGTGGAATATGCGTACAAACACAATAAAAAAAAAATCAAATTGTCCAGTTCAGAGTATATCTATTAGTGTGTGAATGTGGGTGTGTGTGGATGTCTTAGTACAATTCTATCCCAAAAATTCCCCTTTTGATGTTCTTTAGTTTCTTAACATCTATCTCAAATTTGAATTTGTTATCTCATCAACTTATGAAAATCTATGCGCATGGATGATCTACCATTCTTTTTACTAATTGAGGTCAAGACATGCCTTCCTTTACATGTGCAATCGGTTAAAGATTAGCTTTGATATTTTTCTTTCTTTTTTACTATTTATTTTATTTTATTTTTTGTGGTGTAGAAATGCTAGTGAAGTTTAGGCAAATAAGAGTGACCTAGGATCATAAGTTGAATTTGTAAAATGCATTGGGAGGTCCTATGACATACCTTTTGCTTTAGTGAGGAAAAAGTCTTTGAAAGATTTCCCTTTGGCCTCGTGGCTCATGCTTCTCTTGATTTCCTCCTCTGTTTCATTTCTTATAATTTTTTTAGTTTCCAAAATATATTTCTTCTCTTTTGAGATTATAATTACTTAAAGACTATATTTGGAAATAGGCCTGGAAGTTTGTAAAGATTGGAAAAGGTTCATCTTTCAGTGAAGGTAGCAAGTCTTCCTTTTCTTTTTTAGATAATATTTAAGGAATTGCATTCTCTCTTTTAGTCACTGTTGTTCCTTCCTGCATTATAATCCTTTCCTAGGCTTTCATCCTCACTAGATGTTCAACAGTACCCATCAAACCCTAGCCTCTTCCCCCCCCCCCTCTCCTTCTTCCTTTTCAGAATTTAAGTAAATCTAAGCAGTTGGATACTACTGTCTCTGGATGAAGCTTAAAGGCTACCCCCTGTGGAAGTATCCTTGGGGGCTTAGCATTTCTTTTTTAACTGTGAATCATATAATGGTACATACAAGGGGATATTTCTAACTTTCATGGTGAATCGTCAGAGGGACATGGATTTTCGTGCTAGAACTTATAAATCTGGTCTTAAAGGTGTACTTTTTTGGTTTATGTGAGCCTTGATTGTTGCGAAAAAGAATCTCGAATTGGTTTTTGTTGTGCCATTTTGAAGGGATTATCAAGAGGTTTTAAGGTGGTTAGGAGACGAATACGTTTGCGTCGAAATGTTAGTAGATAACATGGTCATCTTTGCCTAGGATTGAATGGATTAGGTAATTATGAAGAATTACTTTCAATTTTATTTTACTAGTTGCTGCAGGGTAGCATTCGGGCCCTTGGACAATGTGCTTTGGGTTGACTATTGTTCGCATGGCACTGTCAAGTGTTTTTTGTCAAACTTTGGTTGATGCCATTGAAGAATGTCTCACTCATAGCATTTTTTATGTTAATGGGCTTTGGATCTTTGTATATGGTTGCTGAACTTTCTGGTCATCATCTACCATATGAAGGAGTTAATCTTTCTTCCATGTACTGCAGTAATCTCCTTGAGACCTTGAATAATGTTTGCAAATAAATACTGAAGGGATTGTTGGGTGATGGCATTCTGGAAACTTTCTACTTGGTTGCAAATTCTGTTGTACAGAACTCAAACCCTTCCTTCACAAGAAAGAAAAGGAAAAGAAAACATCTATCCTTGTCATACAAACATAAGAATTGCATCTTTTTCTTTGTAATTGGATCTATTTTAACTTTTTGTTAAGTATAAAATATTATGTGATACATTCGAGATGAAATTATTGTATGTAGTAGAGTTTTCTGTCTGGAAGCGTGCCCCCTGTGTCAGCACAGTGGCCAACGGGAGCATACCCAGAAGCATCAAGAGGGCAGGGATTTGGGCTTTTCATTGTGGGCGGAGGGTCATTTTTCCCTATCCTGAGTTTGGGTGCAGGCGCCACATCCTGGATAGAATCCTTTTTGCCTTATTGTATTTAAAAAATTTGTAATGCCTAATCATTCCCAAATTTATCTAAAAACACAATGACATACACAGCTCCAGTTGAAGACACTGCAACCTAATGTTAGTGCTAGAGGTTTTCCTAAACATAGCCTTATTGTGGAACTGAACTTAGAACCATCGAATAATCCCTCCTAGATTAACAAGGCTGGGTGATGCAGTGGCATTTGTGGGGCAGGACCAGCATGACCCAATCTGAAAACCCAGACAGAGATGAACTGGATCCAAACCGGAATTTTTGTCCAATACGGTTTGGTAGGGAATTGACTTCTATTTTGTGTTTATTTATGTAATTTGAGTTTTATTTTTATTTCTTATTATGGAGTTAGATACGTAGGATATTTTCAGTTTCCATTACATAGTTTGATTTGGTTTCAGGTTTAGGCTGAGGTTATGAGTCTCTTTTGTTCTCTTTATTTATGTGCATGTAACCCAACGTTTGAGTAGAGCTGAATATTGAATGAAATTGATAATTTTCGTCATGGTTGTGAGTTGTTTGCTTGTGCTGTTTGCCAGAGTTGGTTGACACCTGCTACCCCCCCTCCTCTAATCTCTTTCATGATTCAGGTGTGAACTTTCCAATCTCCTCTCTTCCATTTACTTCAGTTCTTCTTCATTTTTTTCCTTGTATCTTCTCTTTCTTCCTATCTGTTATGATGTTGACTTGGATCAACAAGAGAGATCAACAGGAGAGACTTCGATCTCTCGATACTGCTTCTTTCACCCTCTAGTTCTGGGGTTAGAATCGCTACTCTAGGGTGACCAAGGACCTAGATTCTTAGCCCCTATTGAGACCTCTGCTGTGAGAACCAAATTGAAATTCAAATCTCGTTCTCCCTCTTTTGCCAGGTTATGCCAGGTTAAGTTTCAAAGATTTTATATTTTTTATAAGGGAAAAAGAAAGCTGCCTGGCCGCATGTATCCTGATCATGTGAAATTACCGTCTCACCTGCCATGGAATAAAAAATCCCATCCATTTTGAGGTCCATGTGCACGCTCTCCTTAGCCCCTGCGCTGTTGTGATCTCTTGCCCTTTCTATAATTGACTGTTTGATCTGTTATCGGTGGGATTAAATAGGGTCTTGGAAGAGGATTGTTAAGAATAGTGTTAAATTGCTGGTTATTAGTGTTTATTAGTTATGGTTGTGCTTTTTATTAGCTATTTTTTGCCAACAGCAACTACAACTCAGCCTTTCCCCAACTAAATGGGGTCGGCTACATGGATCTGTCGAAGAAAAAGATAAAAGGTAGAAGAGAGAAATTGGGGGGGGGGTGATGAAGAAAAGAAACAAGGCAATGCAACACCTCTGGGTCATCCCACCTAAACGCAGTTTGCAACATGGATCCTTGCCCTCCAAACGGCTTTGTTTGATGTCATACTATGGCATTTTAGTCTTTGGTTAAATAGGTTTGTAACTAAGCCTGTTGCAAAAGATTTTGTAACCTCTTTTTTATGCCCATGGCAACATCATTTACACCCTTTAGTGAATGAGCTTATTTTGGTTCTTTCCTTATCCCACGTCATTTCTTCTCCTTCACCTTCTCCCTCTCCACTCTTATTCTCTGGCTCTGGCTTGGGCATTTCCCTTGGCAAACCGGGGACTGGTTCATGATGCAATTATTGTATGGTCTTGTGACTGACTTTTATCACCCCTGTGAAGTGTGAACCCCCTGAGCCTGCCCCCCTGCCACTGCAATTTCTGTCAACACCCCTCTCTGCTCTCACCTCCTCCCGCCCTGCACCCGTAGCCCTGCAGCTCTCCTGCCCCCAGGTCATCGTCGTCCTCCTTACCCATCAACCCTACCCTCTGCCACTCGCATATTGGACTCCCTCACTCTGTAACCCTGCCCCCCCCCCCCTCTTCAAAAATTTCCCCTGCCACCATCTCTCTCCTCCCCTATCCACAGCCTGCCCTCCCCGTCACAATAATCTCAAAGATAGCTTCTCCTCCTCCTCCTCTGAATACCTCTCACCACAACCCCAATTCTCTACCTTCACCAAACTGCTTAACAAATAGCGAAGCAGCTGCAAGAATCTACTGAAAAGAGCCTAGCAATCGGAACTTCAGTTCAATCTGGTTAAATTCTTAAAAGGCAGTTAAGAGATTTCCTAGTAAGATCCTTTCCAGAGCACTCAAGCGTGATGGAATGCGACTCAACAAGATGGAGAGACTAGTGCAGTGATTCTGTCGAGAGGTGATCACTAGAGCACCCCACCATTCAATCTGAACCTCCCAGTGTCAATGCTGCCTAATCCTTTCATGGAGGTTCCGCTTCTCCCTCTACCTGAATTTCCTCAAATTCATTTACAATTTCAGTTTTGTGTTCCATGATCTTCTTTGGCCTCCAAAAACCAAACTTGTTAATTAGCTGAATAACTCAAATCACTATCATCCAAGACGCACACTTACATTGAATTTGATGACCCAAATCCACCCAACCAAACATTGTACTAGTTAGAATGATGCCCAGATAGCGATCAGATCTACTGTATCAAAAATACTGGACTAGCTTGACCATTGCCAGAGACAAGAAACACAGAAAAATTAGCTCCTAAAGCTACAGATTGTTGTTGAGCAGCTATGCTAAGCGGAAGGGTTTCTTGAGGAACGAAGACAATCCACTAAAATTTGTTCTTCTGTCTTCCCCTGATGTGATGATAATGATTCATCACCTACTCCTTCTCAGC
This sequence comes from Macadamia integrifolia, assembly GCF_013358625.1. Lineage (NCBI taxonomy): Eukaryota > Viridiplantae > Streptophyta > Magnoliopsida > Proteales > Proteaceae > Macadamia > Macadamia integrifolia. Next base: position 79,062 of record NW_024868335.1, on the reverse strand, counting down.
AAAAACAGATGTCAAGAGCATTTCCCAATGCAGAAGATCAAAGAGACACAAAATGACCTTGCCCCTGCCACCCCACTTTGTCCATGACACCCCACCCCTGCTTCTTCTTTCCCTTGCTACCCCCTCACCATCCCTTTGCACCCTGCCCCAGCGTCATCTCTCTCCCCACAAGGCCCTTTCTCCCCTAGTTGCGAAATAACATCATTAGCCCTCTTATTACATTGCCATGTCATTGTATGGAGGGCAAATAATTCCGGTTACAAATTCTGTTTGTAACCTGCTTGGTTACAAACGGATGCATCCTTTTGTCTTTATATGGTACTGCTTTAGGTTTATGTGAAGATATACCAGTACCTTGGTTGTACAAGTTATCAAGACGGTGGAGGTGAATTGAAGGATGATTGGCGTCGTAACAACATTTTTCATACCAGGGTGAAGTGCAACGACCGTTCTGTTTACTATGGTGATTGATGGAGGCAGTTGTACCAACGTTGTTTCTGAAGATGCAGTTTGAAAGCTTAGATTGAAAACAGCTTCCCATCCCAACCAACCCTTACAAGTTTTCTTGTGTGAAGAACACCATTCTCAAAATCCATGATTGGTGTTTGCTCACATATTCCAATGGTGGGTGGATAGATATGGTGCAATACGACATTCTACATTTGATATTTTATCATATTTTTTTTTTGTTTTGTTGTTTTTTTTGGGGGGGGGGGGGGAACCGTGGCTCTTGGACAAAAAGGTGCAGCATTGTGGACATGAAAGTACCTATTCTTTCAAGCTCAGTGGCCTAGAGATGAAGCTTCTTCCCGCTAAATACCTCCCAGCACTTGAGCTCAAGCAGACTGCATGATCATTTCTCCTTCAGTGAGTTGAGTCGGACAACAACGTTTGACTCATCCGAACTCAAAGGGATTGAGTTCTTTTGAGTAGTTAGGAAATATATTTCTATTTTGGGTTTATCTATGTAATTTTTTTTTATTGTTTATTATGGAGTTTGATACGTAGGAGAGTTTCAGTTTTAGTTTCTTAGTTTTGAGTCAGTTTCTTTTTTTGGTTGAGATTAGGTCCATAAGGAGTCTTTTTTTCCTCATTATTTATTTGCATGTAACCCAGCATTTGAGTAAATCTCTGAATATTGAATGAAATTGAGAATTTTGCCTCACAGTTGTTAGTTGTTTTCATCTGCCGTTTGCCGGAGTTGGTTAACAGCTGTTACCCCCCCGTCTCTAATCTCTTTCACAATTCCGGTGTAAACTTTCAAATTTCCTCTCTTCAATTTCTTTCCGTTCTTCCTCTTTCTTGTATCTTCTCTTTCTTCCAATTTGTTCTGATGTTGACGTAGACAACAGGAGAGTTTGATCTCATCTGTCTCGATACTGTTTCTTTCAGCCAACAATTATGGGTTTAGAATCACTATTCTAGGACCCTAGATTCTTAGCCTCTAGTAACACTTCTGCTGTGAGAACCAAATTGAAACTTAGACCTGGTTTCTCCCTCTTCCGCCAGTTTAAATTTCAGAGATTTTTGTTTGTTTTTATAATTGATTGTTTGATCTGTTATCGGTTGCATTCAATAGGGTTCTGGAAGAAGATCCTAAAATTTCAGTTCAATCCGAATTAAACTGGGCAAGACTTATCGCTGGAACCAAATCTGGTCTATTGTAGGAAACCCCAATTGGGAGGTTGAAGATAACCCATTTTATTATTTACAGCCAAAGACAATTTCTTATAAAATCATTCTGTTCTATTTCATTCCCAACCTTGTTTTCATTTCCATAAATGCCCTTCACTTGCATATTGTTTTCAGTCGAGTCCCTGAATCTGTTTTCTTTTCACCCATTGGTCCAAGACTTCCATTCATTTACAGAATTTCCACTGCTTTCTTATATTTGGATTCATTACTGGAGTATGTGTGGGAGCTCCTATGGCTCATCAATATAGAAGAATTTGCCTTTTATAGATCATTAACATTGTTGGGAGTTTTCCTGGGCATGATGGATCATAAGGTAGGTGTTGCAGCATCTGCTTTAATCACCTGGATTTTAACCTCCAATACTTGATGTTTCAGCTTATTTTTCTAGCCGTTATCTTTAGCTTGTGTATTAGGGTTATTTCGGTAAAATTACTGTAGAGGGTTTCGCTATATATTTGTAGCGAGGGTTGTTCTCTGTAAGCAGTTTGAGAGAGGTGTGAGGACGAGCAGTTGTAACCTTATTTCCATTGATAGTGAAGTAGGATCTCATCTCACCGTGGACGTAGGAAATCTTACCGAACCACATTAATCTTTGTGCACATTGTGTGATTGTTTGTTTTTAATTCCCATTCGTTTTTTCTGCATCGTTTTAAGGTTTCATTTCTACACACTTGTTCGAGAACCATGATTCAGGATATTGGTAGCAGCCTCTTTTGTTTAGATCCTGTTCTAGTCTAATTATTGGAAAGTAAAATCATGATTTTGAATTTTTTTTTGGGTAACCATATTTTTATAATAAATTTGGTAGTGAAAAATTGTTGATTTTAGTGCTATTCCCAAACAGGGAATAGCACTAATATTAGCACCTACGACAGGGACCATTTGGTCCTTGTTATGTTTGTTTGGGTCTTTTTGGGATTTTCCTTATGTTAGTGGGGGTCTTTTTTGTCTTTCCTCTTGACCTAATGTTACATATTCATAAGAGAACCTGAGATTAGATTCATATTGAATTAATCTCAGGTTGCTCTTTATTCTTGAGACTTCCTTTGGTTACTTCATCTTCTTCCTCTCTTCTCTTTTCTCTCTCTCTTTCCATTCTTGTTTCTGGTTTTTTGGTTTAGCTACAGCTTCTGAGATTGTAACATGGTATTAGAGCTGCTGTAGTTAAATTAATCGGGTTCCAAAGACAAGAAATCTGCTGGTTACGATTTAGAGGTTCGTCTTGGTGCGCAGCCACTCATTGCTGCAACTGCTATTATCTAATCCCTAATGGAGTGATTTTTCCTTTGTGAAGATCTACCTTGCCTTTACTGTTGGAGTAAGTGGCTGATTGCTTGATGATTTGAAGCCGGCCTCTCCTTCTATTTTACTCTACCTATATGATGACGGTCAGGTTTGAGGCTGCTGTTCTTGATTGATTGATCTAGTTTATCCTACCTATATGAGTTGTTTGATGCATATATGTGCTTGCTGCCTATAGTGCTTATTGATGCTTATGCTTGCTTGTTGCCGATATGTTTTATTGATGCCTACATGTTCAGATCTGAATTGTGGTATGGAAAGTTGGATTGAATGCTAAGTTTAAGATCTAAATTGCATTACTACCTATTTGGATACGTTCATCCTATTGCTTGCTAGTCACTCTACTTGATTGTCATGGTTGGGACTGTGCCTATTACTACTTCTACTGTTTCTTCTATTATTGCTTCTTCTGCATCGGATAATATCAATGTCCATATCACCTCTATCAAGCTTAAAGGGAGCTCGAACTATCTTCTTTGGGCTCAGTCTGTTAAGGTCTATTTGTTAGCTAAAGGCAAATTGAGCTATACCACTTCTGTTGTTAGCTAAAGGCAAATTGAGCTATACCACTTCTGAGGCTCCTTTGCCTGATGATGCTAAGTATGACAATTGGATGAAGGAGAATGCCTTGATTCTGATCTGGTTGTGGAATAGTGTGGAACCAGATGTAGTTGTCAATGTTATGTTCCATTCTACAGCCAAGGGAGTATGGGATGATCTGAAGGAAACATACTCTCAAGAGAAGACACGGATCTATGACATATATGAGAAGCTTTTCCAGTTTCGTCAATTTGACAAATCCCTCGCTGAGTATTACAGTGCTTTTAAAGGAATGGTGGAAGAGCTAAATGTCTTCCAGCCTCTGATTACTGATATTGAGATGTTGAAGGCTCAGCGGAATGGGTTCTTTTCCAAAATTTGGCTGGTCTGAACAGTGATCTGAAGACAGTAAAGGGCCATCTACTTGCTGGTGATACGGTTCCTACTCTGAATGATGCTTTTTCACGACTACAGGGTATCACCTCATCCAAATTTGATCAGCCTTCCAGGGATAATTCTGCATTCTTTGCTAACCGTGGCCGTGGGCACGGGCATGGGCACGGGCACGGGCACGGTCGTGGAGGACGTGGTCCTATAGGTCGAGGTTCTAGTGGATAGTCCTCGGATCGCACCGGTCGCCATTGTACTTACTGTGGGAAACCTAACCATACTGTAGAGACGTGCTGGGCCAAGCATGGCAAGCCAGAGTGGGCAACTCAGTTAGCCAATCATGCAATGTCCAATGATGGTACTGATACTGTATCTTCGGCGACTACTACACCTATACCTGCTTCAGGAGATTCTTCTACTAGTATGCACGATGACATTAACCAGTTACTTCGGTGCTTGCACTCTCTTGAGGCTTCTTCTAGTACATCTCATGGTGCCTCCACATCTGCTGCTATCCTTGCACATGTAGGTACATCAACCCTTCTTTCCACTGCATCTACCCCCTGGATCATTGATTCAGGTGCTTCCGCTCACATGACTGGTAAGTCATCACTTTTTTAGACCTTCTCATCCAGTATTAGTTCTACATCTGTCATTCTTGCTAATGGTACATCCACCCCTATCCTTGGACATGGTACTATTTCTCCTACTTCTTCATTGCACTTATCATCTGTATTACATGTACCTCAATTTCCGTTGAGTCTTCTTTCTATGAGTCAATTGGCTAGATCTTTCAATTGCTCAGTAACCTTCTTTCCCTCTTATTGTATTTTTCTGGATCTTCACTCGAGGAAGACGATTGGTGGAGGGTGTGAAAAAGATGGATTGTATTACCTCAACAGCGGCTGTTCTCCCACTTCTGCTGCTGCTATTGCTGTTGGGGATATCTCTCCATTCCAATGGCACTGCCGTCTAAGACACTTGGCCTTACCTAGATTACAGCTTTTGTTTCCCAGTTTTTTACATGTTTTTAGATTAGAGTGTGAGGCCTGTGAGTTGGGTAAACACCATCGGATGTCTTTTTCATCTCGATCAGTGTCTCGTAGTCCGTCGTTTTCTTTAGTTCATTCCGATATATGGGGTCCTTGCAGAGTTAGTAATAGGTTTGGTTTTCGCTATTTTGTTACATTTGTAGATGATCATTCTCGCCTCACATGGCTTTACATGTTAAAGGACAAATCTGATTTTCTATCTGTGTTCCAAAATTCTATAATGAAATAAAAACTCAGTTTGGCATTTCCATTAAGATTTTTCGTTCTGATAATGCTTTAGAATATGCTCAAAATGATATTTCTGACTTTTGTGATACCCATGGCATGATTCATCAGACTAGTTGTGCATATACCCTACAACAAATGGGGTTGCAGAGCGTAAGAACTGGCACCTCCTAGAGGTAGCTTGGGCTATTATGATACATATACATGTTCTTAAGCATTTTTGGAATGATGAGATTTTAACCGCATGTCATTTGATTAATCGCATGCCTTCTTCTGTTCTGTCGAATAGGTCTTCCTTCTTTATCTTATACCCTACTCTATCTAGTTTTCCTCTTCCTCCCCGGGTTTTTGGGTGTGTGTGCTTTGTTCACAATCTTCGCATGCATGTGGATAAGTTGTCTCCACGGGCTACTAAATGTATTTTTTTGGGCTACTCTTGTACCCAAAAAAGATACAAGTGCTATGATCCTGTTACTCACCGAAACTTTGTAAGTGCCGATGTGACCTTTTTTGATGGTACTTTCTTTTCTTCACAGGTGTCTCAGCCTATTGAGGAGTGGTCATTTACTCCTCCCATTCCATCCTTTATACCGATTCCTGATACCCCTAGTACTAGTGCACCTGTTCCACCTCCTCTACAGGTTTATCAGCACAGGGTGAGGGTTGGACAGTCTAGTGGCAAGGTTCTTGATCCAGCTACTACACATCCTCCATCGCTCCCTTTCTCTGGTGAAGTTCCTCCTTCTGATACATCTGATGACTTACCAATTGCTAACAGGAAAGGTATACGTTCTTGCACTCAGAAATCCTTGGTTGTTTATCCTATTGATAAGTTTATGTCTATCTCTCACCTTCCACCCTCTATTCATGGCCTTGCTCTATCTCTTTCTACTAATCTTGTTCCCCGTACTCATTCTGAGGCTCTCGATATCCCTGGATGGAAGGGTGCCATGGATATAGAAATGGATGCTCTTTTGAGTCGTGGTACCTGGAGTCTAGTAGATTTACCTCCTGGTAAGGACCTAGTGAAATGTCGCTGGGTATACACTGTTAAGTATCACTCTAATGGCTCTGTTGAGCGGTTGAAGGCTCGCCTGGTTGCCAAGGGTTTCAATCAGACTTATGGTGTTGATTACTTTGAAACTTTCTCCCCCGTTGCTAGACTTAACTCTGTTTGCATTCTTATCTCTTTTGCTGTCAACTTTGATTGGCTTTTATCTCAGTTGGACATCAAGAATGCCTTCTTGTATGGTGATCTACAGGAGGAAGTTTATATGGAGCAACCTCCTAGGTATGTTGCTTAGGGGGAGAATAAAGGTCGAGTGTGTTGCTTACACAAAGCGATGTATGGTCTCAAACAATCTCCTCGGGCATGGTTTGACAAGTTCAGTGCTACTATAGTCACTTATGGGTTTTCTCAGTGTTACTCTGATCACTCTTTGTTTGTTTGCTGTAGGGGTGACAAGTTGGTTGTGTTGGTAGTGTATGTTGATGATGTCATCCTGACTGGTAATAATGAAACAGGAATTTCTGAAGTGAAAAGTCACCTCCATCATCATTTTCAGACAAAGGATCTAGGCCAACTTCATTATTTCCTTGGGATTGAGGTAATCCGAAGCAAGAAAGGGATCAGTCTATCCCAAAGGAAGTGTGTAGTGGACCTCCTATTTGATATTGGGATGCTCGCATCCAAGCCTGTTGATATCCCTATGGATCCTCACCAAAAGTTTGGTGTTGATGATGGTGAACCTCTTCAGGATATACACCAGTATTGAAGTCTAATTGGCAAGCTAATTTACCTTACTGTGACTCGTCCTGATAACTCCTATGCTGTTGGAGTTCTCAGTCAGTTCATGCAGTCTCCTCAGAAGGCTTATTGGGACGCTGTTGTTCGTGTTCTACGCTACCTGAAGAGGGCCCCTGGAAAAGGGCTAGTGTATCGTCCTAATCGGCACATGGACCTTGTTGGCTACTCAGATGCTGATTGGGCTGGCTCTGCTAGTGATCGGATATCTACCAGTGGATATTGTACCTTTGTTGGAAGTAATTTGGTCACGTGGCGTAGCAAGAAATAGACCACCATTGTTCGATCTAGTGCAGAGGCAGAATACAGAGGTATGGCTCATACTACAGCTGAATTGATGTGGTTGCGTTCGTTACTCTTGGAGTTGGGATTTTCAGTAACCAAACCTATGCAGATGCATTGTGACAACCAAACTGCTGTGTATATTGCTAGCAATCCGGTCTTTCATGAGTACCAAACATATAGAGGTGGACTGTCACTTTGTTCATGATGTTGTTCTAAAGAAGCTGATTGCGACTCCGTTTGTTTCATCAAAGAATCAGTTGGCTGATATGTTCACTATGTCCTTATTTGTTCCTAGCTTCCGCAGTAGTTGTACCAAGCTGAGCATGGGAGATTTATATGCTCCAGCTTGAGGAGGAGTGTTGATTTTAGTGCTATTCCCAAACAGGGAATATCGCTAATATTAGCGCCTACAACAGGGACCGTTTGGTCCTTGTTATGTAGATTTGGGTCTTTTTGGGATTTTCCTTAAGTAAGTGGGGGGCTTTATTGTCTTTCCTCTTGACCTAATGTTATATATTCATAAGAGAACCTGAGATTAGATTCATATTGAATTAATCTCAGGTTGCTCTTTATTCTTGAGACTTCCTTTGGTTACTTCATCTTCTTCCTCTCTTCTTCTCTTTTCTCTCTCTCTTTTCATTCTTGTTTCTGGTTTTCTGGTTTTCTGGTTTAGCTACAGCTTCTGAGATTGTAACAGAAATGATGATAGTATCTTTACAGAACATACATTAGGTCTACTGTTATGAAAAGGCAAAATATTTAATCTTGAACCCATGATGGCTCTTCATGGAATGTAATAAGCTTAAGCTTCTACTTGGCCTTTTGTTCCTCTTTAAGATATCTTTTTTGCACAGACCAGGAGATATTCAAGGACTAGGAAATTTTATTTATTGAGATACCGGGTTTCTTTCTAGGCTCAAAATGCTAAGCAAAAATTAGATCTATTTAATAGTAAAGGTAGCAATTATTGTTTAAAGTTTAGCAAAGAATTTATTGTAAGAAGTGGACATGAGCAACCAGCCAAGCAAACTGAACATACTGGAGGATATCAAAGGACTATTTAACAGTAATAGGTTACTGAACTAATGACATAAATTTTACTAGTTCAATTTATTTAATAAAGTCCCTGATGATGTGGAATTATTTGCAAAGTATGTTTTTTTCCCTATCTAATTGTTTGAGGCATGTATCTTTGTTCATGTGTGTTCCGTTGCAGTTTATGCCCAAAAGAGGAGGGACACCAAAGAAAAATGAGATAATTTTCATTTCTCCAATCGGGGAGGAGATCATTAATAGGAAACAGCTGGAACAATACCTGAAGTCACACCCTGGTGGTCCTGCGATATCTGAGTTTGATTGGGGGACTGGTGAGACACCAAGGAGATCTGCGCGAATCAGTGAGAAGGCCAAGGCAGCTCCTCCACCAGAACCTGAGCCTCCAAAGAAACGAAGCAGGAAATCACTAAAGAAAGTTACTAAAGAGACAGAAGTTGTTCCTGAAGAAACAGAAGAGAACAAAGAAAACACACAAGATGCTGAAATGGCTGATAAGAAGAATACAGAAACAAAGAAAGAAGAAGATGTTGTTGCCAAGGAAAATCAAGGTTTGAATGAAGACAAAACTCATGAGGATAAAGGGCCAATCAAAACGGAAGAAGCTGCACCAGAAGGAGCCCCAGTTGCAAAAATGGAAACTGAAAATGACACTGAGGTAACCAATAAGGATAATACAGGAACAGAAGGTGAGCCTGCTGAAAGGATCCAGGAAAGGAAGGAAGTACAATTGTCTGATGAACAGTTGACTGACATGAATGATGCTAAAAGAGAAGTTAAAATGAAGGAACAGGTTACAACAGAGGAGGTGGTGCTGCCACAGGCAGAAGCTGAGAAAAATGATGGGTCGAAACCAGAGAAAGATATTTCCAATGAAATGAACAGTGTAATGGATTCGGAAGAAAAAGAGAAACCCAGCAAAAGTGCAGCTGAAACCATGGAACAGACGGGGGAGAAACAAGCAGCAAACGGAAACAATGAGGAACACACTTCAACAGTTGAAGAGAAAGGAAAGAAAATGGAGGGGGAAGCGATGGAGAATGGCAGCCGCAAAGGTGATGCTGGTGAGTCCAAGTCTCGAGAGGTCAATCAAATGGGGCGAGTCGATTCCCAGCAATCTCCTGCCCCCTCCGCGGTGAGCTGCTGAATGTATTTTCTCCCTTCACTCTTTTATTGCCTCTTTATGTCTCCATCTTGGGTTTTTTGGATGACTGTAATATTAAATGTTGATGCCAGCCAGATCTAATTTATACTTGTAACTTGGTAGAGTAGGTTTTTGATGCAGGAAGTAACTGTTGCATTTAGAAGATGTTGATTGTACTTTTGTAATGATCTCTGTAAACGTAGGTGTTTTGACACTGCTGATATGTTCTGTTATAAACTTATAATTGTGTATCAAGTTAATCGCATGGCCCCATGTACCCTTTATTTCTTCAGGAGGTTTTGACACTAATCTTAATTTACATCAACAATTCATGCAATTAAATGGTTTTAATTACCTAAATCGAATGAAAAACAGAAAGGAAAAAGAACGTTACCCGATAGTGTTTCGTACACCCACACACACTGACAGCACTGGAAGGGAAAGGTAGTAATGAACTATTTTTACAGCACAAGGCTGAGAATTAGTTATCATTCAACTGAAAACAAATTCAGTGTTTCCGGATATAGGAGTTTTTTCTGCACCCATCAGTGGACATGTCGCTTTATGGTTTTCAAAAAGTACAAATTGATCCCCTTTTTTCAAAACTAAGGGTGGGTTTTGTATGCTTTCTATCTCAATTTCATTAGGTGATTTTGGTTTGATTTTTGAACCTTCTTTTAATGAAAGAGACATCAAATGGAAGAGAAATTTTGAAGTAGGTGAGATGTTCTTTCAATTTCAAAATTGAAATTGCATTTACTTTATATTGCCAACTTTTTAACAAGTGTGAAAATCGTCTGCAGCCGCTGCTCTAGTGCAGTGAGCATTGGGTGTTTGGGAGTTCCTTGGGACATGTGCCTAGATGCTCTCAGTCATTCGATGTTCATTGCACCTCATTGCTTGATGTGCACTCCATTTAACTTACATGGAACTATTGGGAGTTTCAAATTTCTAAATGGAACTGGTTCAAGGGAAATCTTTGTCAAAATATTTACCTTCTGGGTTTTAGCAATCTTTCAAGAAAAAAAATAGCGTATGCATGTCGCTGTCTTGGTTCCTGAGTTCATCTATCGTTTGCAGAATCTCTCCAAGAATGTATTTAATTCCATCTGATTCTAGATGTTGGATGCTTGAGCTTAATAATTCTTCCTCCAGGTCCCTCTTTAGAGCACTATTAGATCTTAGCATCAGTCTTCCAGGCAAAAATGTTTGAAAATCTCTATAGCTACTCTCACAAATAAGGCTCTCACTCGGTTGATAGCTCCAAGAAAACTAATTGATTGCATGGTCTTTCAAAGGAGAATGAAATAAAGCCCTATCCATGGACCCAGAAAAGATATTTGTTAATTGATGGTACCTCTTCCTCCATTAAGGCCCTTATATTGCCGAGGACTTAGATATTGAGCTTCTGTTGTAAAAGGCTATTCTAGTAAATGAATAATTTGGTTTCTGGTTTGTAATTTTACTGATGAGGAGATCATCTCCTGTGTCATGGGCTTGTCCATATGTTGAATGCTAGTATTTATTTACATTGTTCTCCAGTTGCTTTAGGGTGGCAAATGTAGTGGACTCTCTAATGAGGAGATTTATATATATATATATATATATATGGTAAGAAGGATAAGAATAAATTAAATTAAAAGACTTCACATCAATGTTTAGTTGGGAGATGTTAAAGTTAGCTAAATTGTTCATAGTCATATGGGCTATACGAGTCATAAGAAGGATCACATCGTTGTTAGACCTGAGCCAAAAAAGGGTCAAGGATGATATGTCTAAAAGCAAGGAGGGTATGCTCAAAGACCACGGTGTGGTACTGCCATCACAAAAAATAAAAATAGAAATAAATCACCAATTTCCTTGTCATTGCTCCAAATTTCTACAATGTTCCAGTTCTCCAGCCTTGCTTGCTTCAATCCAAGATATAGTGCCCTCACACTTGCCTAAAAAATTTCTCCTGTCAATGCATAAGCATCAGACAATAAGACACATTTCTCATGTTTGATTATGCAATAAGTCTAACCTGATTTTTTATTTAAAGCATCAGCCATTTGAGCATGGATAAAAATGGGGAAATCTAAGTCGGGAAAAGTAGGGGTGGTGGTGTGGAAAGGGGAAGGATTCACATGGATATGATTTTCCATACGTTGAATGCTAGTGTTTATCATCTCCTGAAAATTATCTTTTATTTTCAATTAAGAGGAAAATGCAATCCAGGCCTCCACTTAGTCATGGTCAGAATTACTCCTCGTACCTGACTGGGGCTACAGTCTATGCTGGACATAGTTGTCACGAAACCTAGACGAACCAAGATAGTCAATGGGGACAAAATTTAAGGCGATATTTGCAAGGTTCTAGTCTAGGAAAATCCATTTGTTCACCTAAGTGACACTTTGACAACTATGATGCTGGAAGTATTTCCATTGAATGATTGATTGGAGTATGAGCATGATGGTTAGAGGCTTTAGAATGTCTTGTTTAATTTTCATGAAATTTTGTGCTGGTTGGTTTTGTAATTTTGTCTTTTTGTCTTATTTTCGTTTGATTAAGGTGATAATGCAATGACGTTAAGATTCATCCTTGTTTGCACATGCAAGATTCCCATCCTTTTGAGAAGCAAACAAGCAAGATGACACTGGAGTCATCATTCCCAACCTTTCGTGAAGCTTAACAGTGATGCTTCTTGGAGCTCTGATCATACCAAAGGTGGTTTGGAGAAAGGCTGTTTTACTTGAAATCATTTTTCCTTTTTAATTTGCCTTGTTCTTAAAAGACAAATATCTGACAATATCATTATTGTTCAGGAGATTTTTCATTTCATTACAGGAACTAAAGGCAAAATTGGATATGTTGCAATCAAGTTTATATGGCAAAAGCGTACGATGGAATTGAATGGCATTTCTTAAGAGTTCTTTTTAGTCATCTTGGTTTTGGGAACAAATGAGGTGATTTAATTAGCTATCTTATCAGCTTTTCTACTTTTTTTCCATTAAACAGTGAGGCTCTACTTTTGATTTTGTTGAACCTTCTAGAGGTTTTAGACAAGGATGTCTCCTTAGCCCATTTCTTTTCATTGTTGCTATGGAAACACTCCCCTTTCACAGGGATTTGAATTTATTTGAGGGGATTAAGGTTGCTTGAAGAGCACCTGAAGTCTCACACTTATTCTTTGCTGATGATACTTATAACCAAGAGTGAGCAAATTCAGCTCAAAGAGCACCTGAACTCAGTTCATATTCTTTCAATTATACCAAAGTTTCTAATGTCTGAGAAACTTCTAATTTCACTCCATGGTCATCGGAATCTTGTACTCCTACAATCCCAAGCTACATGTTCTAATGAATGAATTCCCCCATATATATATATATATATATATAAAGGGGGAGGGTTTCCATGTTGCTGGTGTAAGAGGAATCTCCCATTCCGCACCATTAGCAACACATGGAAACAATATTGTCATAGGGGTCCACAATGATCATAGAAAATGAATTTAAAAAAAAAAAATTACATTCAAGAAGTTCGTTAAGCAAGCAATGCTTAACGAGGGATTTTTTTCCCTTTTTAAAATTACAAATTATTTTTTAATGAGTGAAATGTTTTATAAGTTGATCCCCACGCCATTCGCATGCCATCTCACACTCCAACTATATTGCATTGACATTCTTTCTCCTCTCCGATCATGTGGGTCCCTATTGTTGGAATTGATTACGCATGCCATACGTGGGGAATCTTTTCTAATTGCCATCTGACATGATGCCTCTAAACCTGTTCTAAATGGTGAATCCTTACTACACGGCAAACCTTGTTGGATCCAAGACAAAATGAGTAGACCGGGAAGAAGTCAAAGACTCATCGAGCTTCCTGACCTTTCCTCTCATTATTTTCAAAGGCTCTAATCGAGAAGCCTTAGCACTCGTTATTTTTGAAAGCTCAAAGCCCAAAATTTCTGATGAACATTTTACAGATAAATCTAATATAAAATTTATCAAAGCCGAAAAATGGATGATCTTTTATAAAATTTAATTTTACATTAAAATTTGTTATACCAATTATTCGACATTGAAACAAATGGAACCTAAGTAGAAATAAGAGAAATAAGGGGTAATCATCTATTATTATATTAAATTTTCTATCATTGTCTTTGTAACTAGCCTATGGGTTAAGGATCATTATAACAAAGCGTTCATTTTTCAAAACATCCATATTTATTTAATTTTTTTTTATTGTTTTGTAAAAAAAAATCTATAAATTAAACCTTAACATACCAGGAGAAAAATTTACATACTTAATGTCTGAGAGATAAGTGAAAATCTCCTAAGACCACTTCCCCATAGAGAACGGATCAAGTTCACATACGAGAATACTCTTGTATGCTCCTGATCTGTAGATTTAGAATCTATTAAATGAAGAGAGAGAAAATGGATTTCAAATCTACGGACCAAGAAACAATCTCGTACGTGAACCTGATCTGCTCTCTTCCCCCATACTCTGATTCACTGGTTCTACTTCCTAGTCATAATACCAACGTAACATTCATTGGGATTTTTTACTTTTATCTCGATTACATAACCCTAAAAAACGAAAGGGTAAATTACACCTGAGCTAACCAGACTTTGTGAAAAAGACATTTGGGGTGCCATTCTTTGAAGAAAAAAAAATGACATTTTGGGTGCCTTTTGGGTTAATCCTATCCCAATATGAATATATTTCTAGGTTTTCCCCTCTCAACCTCACTCCAAGTCTCCTACTCCTAACCTCACTTTCACCACCACTTTTATCCCTACCCCCAACCACCACCATTGCTGCCATCACCACCACCTGCAACTAGTGATCGAATTCACTTTGTCTTTCTTCAACCAGTGACCCAAATCACTTGGTCTTTCCTTTCCTACATCAAACTGTCTCTCTCTCCCCCCCCCCCCCCCCATCAATTGTAGGAAATCTTTCATGGCCCCATGACTCCTACAAAACCATGGTCAAGTATATTGATGGTGAGTCCATCTAGCTCCTTCACAGTGACCGAGTCTAATGCCAAATGATCCAGAAGAAATACATCCTCATGTCCCTCATTTTCTCGCATCAAGACTAATTGTCCTTGAATCCGTGATACATGTCACGATTTTCTCCAATTCCAGAATCTTCATAGAAATCACGATTCCCCACTTAATCATGGATGGAAGAGTAAGGAAAAGATTCAAGATCACAAAATTTAACAAAACAAATGAAGAATTTTTTCAACTGAAAATTTTAGGTCTTAATGTAATAGCAAGCCAGAGGTTTCTAGAATCATTAACAAATCAACAAAAGTTATTCTGGCACAAATTCTAGTAGAAATTCTTAGAATTAACTCTCTGACACACCTCCTTGTAAGTAATAGAGTTCAACCAATAGATATAAGACTTTGACACTAACAATTATATATTACAATATATAGTTCGAAATAAAAGAATAACTTGTTAGATTTGATCCACTGAAATGATGATAGTAATCCGCCAATCTATGTAGAGTTGAGTCATATAGGTATATACTCTCCTTAAGGTATTTGAACACACCCTTACACACTTTGTCCTAAGGAGTGCTCACAATAGAGACGTATGGGGCCAAGAGATGAAATGTCAAGATCCTCAAGGACAAAAATAACCATACAAACTCAAAAGTAGTAGTAGAGATGGAGCAATACTTAGCCTTAATAGAGGAGAGAGCAGAGATCATATTTTTTTTCTTGGATTTCTATGATAACGGGCTGCTGCCATGAAGTAATGTATCCGTACTAAGCATCTAGTAGTGGGATATGCCACTTAATCAGAGTCCAAATAAGCCACAACATGCAAAGAAGACTGAGCGAACAAGCAACGGAGGGAGCCGAATTATGAGTCAGGCGCGCGCCAGAACCAAGTTGAAAAACTACAACGTGCGCGTTAGCCCAACGGTGCTCTACGATTGGCTTTACTTCTCCCAAGTGCTTGCTGGATTCGCGCCCTAGCTGATCTACGACCAAAGAAGCAACAACTAGCTGATCTACGACCAAAGAAACAACGGCTGAGCTGATCTACGACTCAGGAATAAGAACGGGCAGCTATGAGGGTAGTTGTTCTATGTCTCGAAGTAGGTAGCTCAAACAATCGTTCGACAACTAGCTTCGCACCTAAGAGGCTCACTTGTTGGCCCGCTCTAGATCAATAGTCGGGAAGAAGAGCGGGCAGCTATGAGATTAGTTGCCTTTAGTTCTGAAATCAGTAGCTCAACAGCCAACTCTCAGTTTGCCTAGGAAGACAAGACCTTGGCCAACTACTGTAGCTCCACGCTCTAAGTCCTAACACTCACTGGCTTACTTCTGGCTCTGACAGCTCTACTTCCAATTTTCAGTTTACCCGGTTCTGAAGCTAACTTACTATCACCTTAGATTGATTCCCTTCGGTCTAAAGAGAAACGGCCATAGAATGCGCTCAGCTAATTAGAAGGAAAGGTCTTACAAGACTAGTTGTTGTTGTTGTTTGTAGCTAACGTTACCTTCTAGAACTGAACAGCTAAGTAAGGTAATTGAGTTTAAGTAATAGAGCTAGGTTAGGGAACTGTAGCTCACTCGTTTCACTCCAGTAGTTGTTTCGAGTGAAGGCTAACGAAGTGAAAGTAACAGTAGTTGTTGGTTGGCATGGTCAGTCAGTTAGCGAAGCGAAGCTGTTGTTCAAGTAAGCGCTATTCCGGACGTTAGGTAGCTTGCGTCAATCTTAGTGGTCTACAATCAGGTTGTACTTGGTTGAGAAAAAGAGACCAACACTAAGAGATGACTTGAGATAACGAAGAACCCGTAGTACAACATCGATATAAGGCTGTCGTGACTGATGCATAAATTGACAAAGAGAGTTTATAAATAGGTGATATTAGGTTGTGTGATTGTGAGATCTTCTATGAGAGAATTTCTTCATCCTCAGAAGTACATTGGACTTTCCACACCTTAGCTTTGATACCATTTGTTAAGAATTAGTTATAATCCATTCTTAAGTTTTTAAGGAGATGGTGCCCAAATCATTATAAATTTACATGTCAAGTTACTCATGTTCGATATGGGATTGGTTGTTTTCGCATCGAACCTCAATAAGAGGGTGTGGAACCCATGGGTGGGATGTGAGAGGACATGTATAAGAATCTACACATTAGCATTGTGTGCTTCATTTTCCTTATAAAAATTACAACTTTTGATTCTCTATGTTGTGGACCGACATGTTTTTTTACATTACTCAACATCAATGTGTTTCTTAAGAAACACTAATAGAAAAAAAAGGGTCCAGTTTTTGTGCATAACATATTTATAGAGAAGATTTTTTTCCTTTTGTAGTAGGGGAAAAAAGGCATAATACACCCTCTATTTCTCCCCCATCTAATAAGTGGTTCGGTGAGTAGATGTCATTAATGGGGCTTGATCCAAGTGAGCAAGTGCTTGAGCACTCTCCTAAGGGAGAATTCCAACCATTAAGGTAAACTCTAGATTGACATAATATAGTATAATATAATGTATTGTATGAGTAGCATAGTGATACGTATAGAAAAATCTTCTTCACTTATTTACCAAAAAAAAAGGAAAAAAAAAGGGGAGAGTGAACGCTACCTTGTTGTGTTGCTCTACGACTGCATAAGACCAATTGGAGTGTGAGTCCAAGCATCCAATAATGGGTGGGATGATCGTTTCACCGATCATGTGACTAGGCATAGGGGTGCAAGGCAAAGTACCGTTCTTTCTTTAAAAAGAAAAATAGGGAATACTACCTGATTACCCACATTGGGGTTTTCTCTTACAAAATTATAAATGTATTGTCTGGGTTTACAAAACTATCCCAACTAGTGATTTTCTAAACTATGTATATTTTTGACCTTTCGTAGACATTCAATTTTGTCACCCACCCCGACTATGGTGATGTATAGGATATAGACGCGATCTACGCTTTTAGTCGGCGGAGAAGCCGTCCTTCCAAGACAATCTAAACCTGACTTTAAAACCTCGTCTCCATCCAAAGCCCTAAACCCAAATCAAGTTCAAAACTCTAACCCATACAAATCTAATCTTGTGGCATTCAATAGTGACACATTATAAATTACAGAGTTGAATCTGAGTACTCTTCAAAGTGCGAGAATGACATGAAAAGGATTGCCGAACATTCCCAGGGTGCAATAGAGCAAAAGCCCTTTCTTGTGAGTCCCTAACCATTTTAAGCTAAAGAAAAAGGCTTGACACTCATATTGATGGATAATACTGGGAAACACTTGTACTGACGGATAGTGCTCGAAATATGACTCCAACAATGTATGATGCACCAAAATCGAACCATCGGATCTCTCAGGATCACACCCAGAATTCAAAAGCCCTGTCAAGGGTTAGATTAGCATCTAATTGATTAATGGAATATTCCATTTCCCTCGGCCCCATGAAACTTTGTGGCCAACGAACTTTTTGCAGCCCTATGAAAAAGTGGAGGGGCCGTAAACTTTTCAAATTGGCTGTGTCCTAACAAGTGGTGGCACCATGAAAAAACACCCCTTTTGGGTCCAAAATATATAAGAGGGATTATTCACTCATCCTAAGGAGAGGAATCTTCGCCTACCCTTCCCCTAGTGAGCTACCCACTCCCCAAGTGTCCTAAGGTGTAGAACGAGCCTCCAAGCTTCATTTATCCAATCCTAACCTTCATAAGTCGAACCTCTGCCAAATTACTCGTTATTCCACTCGCCTTAATTTGTCTGCCCAAATCTCAAAAAAACTCAAAAATACAAAAAATTCCAAGAAAATCCCCCAACCTTGAGGAATGCCTTGGAAAGTAATTTCCCCTCTAGGTTCTTCCAAATTTCACCAATGTCATCCTAGAATCTTGAGACTCTGCCAAAGTTTCTATAAAAGTCATGAAGGGTTGTGAGAAGGTTGGAATCTCCAAAGAAGGAAAGCTAACGATCAAGACCACTTTTGCCTGAGCCAGGGAGACACTCACTTAAGATCGCAACCCCTCTCGACCCGAAATAGGGGCCGAATGTTGGTATAAACTTTTAAAAGTTTAACTCAATAGGCAAAATGTAGACTTTTAACTTATATGTTATAGTGCACATAGTGGTGTAGAAATGATTTGGCAATGCATGCAACATTGATATAGAGGAGTGTATTCATTTTATAAGTATTTAGTGGGGAGATCGGTTCGACCAAGTGGAGTGGGTGCCCAACTCCTTCCCAACTCCATAGCCTAACACTTACCTTCAACTAGGCCCTAATCATATTTGGCAACTCCTAAATTTCATGATTCTCAATCCCTAACATTAGACCATCATTAATATGCCTTTTAGAAAATACCTTAAGGGAAGGAGGCAGTTTGCCAAATAGGCCCCCACATGACTAAGATAGAAAATGCTGCGGAGCGGGATCTACGGATGTGCGAAAGGGCGTCGGACTCTGACCGTTATCCTTTCACCTTTATACCCCTGAATTCCTCCACCCTTCCAACAACCTAGGCCCCAGAAACGTATCACTTGCACTTCCACTTCCACTTCCACTTCCACTTCTTCTTCTTCCCCGCCTTCACCCTCCCTTGACTTCCCTTCACCTCCCTTCTTCAATCATCATGTCTGCATCCCCTCCCGCCCCACTCCCTTTGCTTTTGAGTTTAAAGATTATTTTCTCACGTAGAAGAGCATAATGGAATACCTTTGGCAAGCCATTATAGATGCCGAAGGCGTCTTCGATAAGCAGTTCACTTTTGAGCGCTCCACCAACTGAGAAACCTTTTACTTTATCTCCATAACAAAGAGAGAAGAGAAAATACACCAACCTTTATTTTCTTCCACGTTCATCTTCTTCTTGGAACATGCATTGACGCTTTCATCTTTTTCTTCTGCAACATCGCCCAACCCATTACAATCCCTCTCACTTGACAACTTGCAACTCCTTCTCCCCCTGTTGACAAATTAATCAAGTACTTACATCCATCTGCTATGCAACATTTTGTAAGTTTCTTAGGATTCAAGAGTGGGAATACACAAATTAAACAACTAGAATTCCTGTAGTGAATTCATAGAACATATCTATGAGCATTTGGGAATTTAGCAAATTAATGTTGAACAAAGCCTATGTGACTAATTTAACTAGAATGTAGAGGATAAATGGTAGTTCTCGACCTCACTTTCTTGCGAGGAGATTGAGGAGGGGATGGGGAAAGAGATATTGAGAGTGGGAGAGAGAGAGCATGTGTCAAGTCTAGAATGTGTAGCTGGGACAGGAGGGGTTGCAAGGTGTGGACGAGAGGATTGCAAGGGGTGGGCTATGAGAAAGAACTAGGGTTATGGATGGAAGGTTGCAAGGGGTGGGAGGGATTAAAATGGAGGAATATGGTGGTGATCAAAGAAGGGGAGGCGCAACATGAGAGGGATCAGAGTTGCATATGCGATTGGGTTGCGGAGAAGTGAGAACAAGAGTGGGGAGTTCTTGCAGAAAAGGGGAATAGAGGTGGGTTCTGGCAGGGGTGGGGGTGTGTGGTGTTGTAGGAGGAGAAGAAGAAAAAGGAAGGAGCGGGTGGGAATAAGACGAATGGGGAAGGTGCGGTTCGCATGTGGGACAAAATTGTAGAAACAGAGGAAGGGAGAGACCGGTGGGGGATTTTAGGGCGGGACTAGTTGTTGGAGAGGTGAGAGAAGGGGATAAAATAAAATCCGGATCCTCTGTAGCGCGAGGGTGCCATACAGATCATATAGTGTGGCAGGGGAGTGCAACATGTGGCATATCGTTGATCGTGTGGATAACTCTGATGCTATCTCCAATAGCCATATGCACATGCCAACTACATTATCCCTCTCGAAGGAAAATGGAGAAACCAGTTCGCGCTGGAATCGGATCCTCTGTGGTGACCCCCGCTTCCCGCTCAATGGAGAAATGCTTTCTTCACACAATTGATCAAACCCTCGATCATTCCACTCCAACTTTCATCCCACGGTCTCATCTGATTATCTTACCATTGTTGTCAATGACTTCTCCCTGGAACCATCTGCGAGGTGCGTGATCATCCCACTCCGAATTTCATCCCACATTTTCATCCAACTATATTACGGGAGCCGCTGGCGAATTCTCCAATGTTTCTCAAGAACCATTTGCGATGTGCACAGGCGACTTTCCCTGGAACCATCTATATGTAAAGAGAGAAAAGAAGAGACACTTACAGTTACAGCTGGGAACAATGCAGGAGGGGAAGGACAAAGAACCAATCTGAATCTTCTTCCCAAGGATTGCACTCACACTCGAAGCCCGGAAAGGATTTATTAGAAGAATTGTAAGTTGCATCCCCACAATATCAAACGGCATCCAATATCTATTCACAACTCTCAATCCATCAAAAAATCCACCCAATGATCAGTAGCATATCAAATCCAAAAACCAATTCAGAAATGGGTTATGAGGGGAGGGGGGTGAAAGGAGTTTAAAAGTGGGATAGATTTACCCTTGAAAGGGTTGGGAAAGTTGCCCTGAGAATACCTAAGAGTAGACAAAATACAAGAATAAGAAAATGGAAAGTGAAGTTACAAAGGAAGGAAATTGTGAAGAGGTTCCCCATAGGGCCGGTGCAGATGCTTGGTGAAGAGCCATGACTAAGATTGAATCTACAAAAGTAAAAAAGTAAAGAAGAGAATTATTACATTTACCCTTTGTGCTACCCCTTCACGTAATAGGTGGTTCCAAGAGAAGTCGCCGACACACCTCACAGATGGTTCCAAGGAGTGGGATGATCACGCACCTCAAAGATGATTCAAGGAGAAGTCGCAGGTGCACCTCAAAGATGTTTCCAGGAGAAGTCACCAGAAGAAAGCATTTTCCCATGAAGAACTACAGAACTGGGAGTGATTTTCCAATTTCCTTCACGATGGATAATGTAGTTCGCATGTGTATACAACTATTTGAGGTAGCATCAGACTTATTCACATGATCAATTATCTATCACATGTCGCACTCTCTTACCATGCTATAGATCATATAACACACCCCCAACACTACAGAGGATCGGGATCCACTAGGCACAGGCTTGGGTTATTTTCCCTTTTTAAATACCCATCTTTATTGTGGGTATTTTGGTTAAACTAAAGATTAAGTTGGTAATTTTGTAAACCCAAACCATCTAATAATGTTGTAAATGTTTCAAAAAAAAAAAAAAAACATCTTGATCACCGGATTGAGCACGTGGAATGATAAGAAAAGAAAAGGATCCAGTTTCGAGAAATCACAACCATGGAAAGAATGGCTAAAGGCATTTTAGAATTTGGAGTTATCGATGAACCAAGTTGAGAAAGTCGAATCATAGGTCACAACGTCACGTCACTATCTGGGTCAAGAAAGCTAGATCCCAAACCAAAAATAGTCATTTGCCAAAACCCCAGATTCTAGATAACGACTGCCAAAAACCCTCTTCCCCGAAGAAAGAATAATACATCAAAACTCGAGGCTTTATAGTTACGGTTTTAAATTACTCAGTCCAATAATCCCGGCCGCCCTCTTCGGTGGCACAATGGCGGCGAAAGCCGCATCGCCACTGCTTCTCTCACAATGGCGGCGAAAGCCGCATCGACCGCCACCGCTGCACTTCTTAAATCGTGAACTCCACTAACGTTTGCACTTTGCTGTACTACGGAAGGTATACAATCAGTGTACTCTACTTGCGTAACTGCCAATAAATTTATGTATAATAACTATGAGAGAGAAAAAGCTAGAGAGAGAGAGATGAACAAAGAATCTAGATGGAAAGCAAAGAATGAAAGCTATGTCCGAAGAAGGAACAGAAAGAAGAAAAGGTTTACTTTGTGAGGAGTAAGGGAATCGATTCGAAGCCCCCCCCACACCCAAAGGACAAAACCTCTCGAAGTGGAAAATCTTTGGGTTTCAGGTAGAAGGTAAAGAAGGTGTGAGAATCTTCTTCTGGTCTATGGCATGCCATCAACAGAAGCATTATATCCAAAGGTCTTGTTGTAGTATTCTTCGTAGAAGTGGTTTCCTTTTCTGGGTTTTGCTCTCCTCTTTCTCCTCAATCGCCAACCTACATTTCCCAACCATAAACAACAATCGCCATCATCTTATAACCATAAAGATCTCTTTCCTTTCTACTGTGTAATAGTGTGGAATTCTCCTTCAGTAGTTCCTCTTCCAAATCAATGGGGATGGTTTCGCGTTTCTTTATCTGCTTTCTTCCTCTCTTCTTCTCCATCGGCTTCTTTTCAAATGGTATGTCCCTGCTTCCCCTTTTCTTATCCTGTTTCTGTTTTTTTGCTTTCCTTTTGTTCTTTTTATTTTTAAAGTTGATTCATTTCTTTGCTTTTGAAATTGGTATCTATTGCATGTTTCGAATTTTCTAAATCAAACACGGATTCCGGATTTTGAATTTCACCACTCCAGAGTGTCAATGTAATCAGTAGTCATTAGTTCTTTTTTTCAGTGGAAAGTTTTAAGAATTCCAAATGTATTTCACTTTTCAATTCTTTCCCTTTTCTTTTGTCTTTAACTTGTTCTGTTCTTTGGTTTCTGATTGAGACATATGTTGGCTGCTATGGTAACAATTTGGTTTTCAATGGATGGATTACATATTTTGTAGCTGAATAATTTCCTTCTGTGCTCCAGTTTTGAGCTTATTTGATTCATTTTTCTCGCTTTTTCCCTGAATTCAGTGATTCTGATGGTTGAAATGATTTGGTTTTTGAATAACATGAATGAAGAGTGATCTCGCTTAGAGCTCTTGTTTTCTTGCTTCTTAATGAAATATGTAAACTTTGCCTCTGATCTTTTGTAAAATTCTTCTTGGTAACAAATTAATGATTCATCTAGGGGGTCAATCTTTATTTGTGATTATTGAATCTATTGTTAGAATTTCTGATTATTATACTTTTTTCTTTGCAGTAATTCAAAATTTCCCCTTTAACAAGCTGGAAAAAGAAAATAGAATGAAAAGTAGTTAAATCTATGCACCTTGACTTGAAGTTAAAGTTCCGCGTTTTATTGTTGGAATAAAGTTTTTGTACTTTCTAGTGCTGTAAAGAGTTGAATCTCATTCGTCTTTTTCTAATCTGGTTAGACTTCGTCCAAAGAGGAATGCTTGTGATTCCAGATGATACTGCAGATAGTGATATTTAACATTTTGTTATTATTTGCACCAGTTCTGATCGTGCAGGCATTTACTGGGACCTATGGAATAAATTACGGAAAGATAGCTGATAACCTCCCTCCACCTGAAAGCGTGGTGGTGCTTCTCAAAGCAGCAAAGATAAAGAATGTTAGGATATATGATGCTGATCATAGTGTTCTTAAGGCTTTTAAAGGTTCTGGACTTGAATTAGTGGTTGGAATTGGCAATGAATTCCTGAAAGACATGAGTGTGAATGAAGACCGTGCCCTGGACTGGGTAAAAGAAAATGTAGAGCCATTCCTTCCTGGAACACATATCCGGGGGATTGCTGTGGGGAATGAGGTGTTGGGGGGAGATCCAGACATCTCGGAGGCTCTTGTGGGTGCAGTAAAGAATGTTTATAGTGCTCTCAACAAGCTTCATTTAACTGACGTGGTTCAGGTCTCATCTCCGCATTCGGAGGGTGTGTTTGCTACTTCTTTTCCTCCATCTGCATGTGTTTTTAAAGAGGAATTAGTTCAATACATGAAGCCACTTTTGGAGTTCTTCTCACAGATTGGTACTCCATTCTTCATCAATGCCTACCCATTTTTGGCGTACATGAGTGATCCTGATCATATTGATCTCAATTATGCTTTGTTGCAACCAAACCCTGGAATTGTTGACCAGAAGACTAATCTTCATTATGATAACATGTTTGATGCTCAAGTTGACGCTGCTTATGCGGCTTTAGAAGCAGCTGGATTTGGAAACATGGAAGTTATAGTTTCAGAGACTGGTTGGGCTTCTCGTGGGGATGCAACTGAAGCTGGGGCTACAGTTAGCAATGCCAGAACTTATAATTATAATCTCCGTAAACGGCTTGCCAAAAAGAAGGGAACCCCTTTCAGGCCAAAGAGGGTGGTAAAGGCATATATATTTGCCTTGTTTAATGAGGATTTGAAGCCTGGACCAACATCTGAGAGGAACTTTGGATTGTTTAAACCTGATGGGAGCATCTCGTATGATATTGGATTTAAAGGGCTCAAGGCTTCCTCAGCATCATCAATATCTCTGAAGGTATGGTTTTCCTTAATAGCTCAACTGATTTTCATTTAGGCTCTGTTTAATTGTCCAGAAACTAGAGTTTTCCAGTTGAAAACGTCACAAAGAAAAGTTTTCTGCTGAAACTTGGGTGCTGGGCTTACCTTTTTTGGTTAGTTTTTTCTGTGACAAAAATTAGTTTTAGGATCTGAAGACATTGATTTTATCAAGTTCTCCTGTTGGAACTGTTTCTTCACTTCATGTTTCAGTTTTGAAAAGTAGGAAATTCTGAAAACTTAAAAATGAATAAGCAAGATCATCTCTCACTAATAGAATATGAGAATATTGCATTACAGAGATAGTCGTTGGACATTAATTATATTTCTTTATTTTGTATTAATAATAATATTAATGTTAATTTTCTTTGCCTTGGTAATATTAGATTGAGATTTTGTTGAGCCCGTGCTTGATCTTTTGGAATATCTGTAGGCTGTCTTTTCTGTTGGGTTTTCTGACTTCTTTATCCAACAAACACTCATACTCAAAAATTTTCTATGTTGCTCCATCCAAATGGACATGTAAATAGTAAACTTGGTGAGCTTCCACAGGACTGATCCACATGGAGTGGTTCACCTTCTGCTCAAGAGGTCGCTAGGTAATGGGGAGTGACAAACCTAACCCCAAAAGCCACCCAAAAATAATTCCCAAGCTCATTGCTTGCTGAATCACCAATTAGCCTGATGTAGAAGAGCCTGGAGATTCTTGATAGGAAATGAAATAGAGTGATAGACATATACGGTTGTAGATCGGGTTTGTATGCAATCATACTTGGGTTTCTAGGTAAGAATAATTCTTTCCAACATCATACAGGTTGGATTGGATTCCATTATGTTAAATGTCAATTTTCCTCCCTTGCCCCCTCCCTCCCCAGTCTTCTTCCAGTAAGAATTTATACAGTTCGCTGATGCTTCAACTGTGTCAATTTGCTGTTCTAAGCATCTTTCTCTTTTTTTATTATTTTTTTGGTACCTCCTTACATCTTCTGTCTGTAAAACATGAACTTGTTCTGTGTAACCATGTTCAGGTTTACTAGTCTGAAGATTTTTGACTAATTAAAGATATTAATGGGAAAATAAAGGGATCACACATTTAGAGAAGATTAGATAGATGCTGTTCATCATTTGCCCAAAAAAAGATTAGATGTTGTCAAGGATTAAAGTATCGGTATTG
Source organism: Macadamia integrifolia (assembly GCF_013358625.1). Lineage (NCBI taxonomy): Eukaryota > Viridiplantae > Streptophyta > Magnoliopsida > Proteales > Proteaceae > Macadamia > Macadamia integrifolia. The sequence continues at coordinate 53,190 of NW_024868335.1, read as the reverse complement.
GTCGCCGTATCGGTCGGTCAAAATTAAGATACGTATCGGAGGGTATCGTATCGTATCGGAGATACACTAAGATACGCTAAAGATACGCACATAAATGGATAGGGAACACATTTTTATACACTTTTGCATAAAAAAACAGTTAGAAAAAGTTATATATAACATGTAGAATGCATAAATACTTAAGTGGAAGGTATCGTATTGATAGACAAATATATTGAGTTGAAAATGTTCAAAATGATGAGGGTATGGTATTGATAGACAAATATATTTTTTTAAGAAAAATCAAAATTTTCCATGGAAGTTATAGAACACTTGTTTTTACATAACATATAAAAAATCTAAACATTTTTAATCATTGAGCGTGAGTAGATCTAAGAAATTTGAAATAAATTGAAACCCTCATTTTCATTTGAAAAAAGTTTGTAAATCCTTATAAATCCAATGATTTCATGTAATAATGATGCACAAAATGTGATTCTAAGTATGATGAACTAGGGGTGTCAATTCGTGGCCCGAACCGACTAAATCGATCGGGACCGACCGTTTATAGACCGGTCCAGCCCGGACCGTTTATTAAACGTGTCGGGCTTGAGCCCGGACTGTTTATTAAACGTGTTGGGCTTGAGCCCGGCCCGTTTATAGACGGTCGGTCTTGGTTTTGCTACTTGGACCGTCGGGAGCCCGACCGAGACCGACCGTTTAACACTCGATCGAGACCGGCCTATTGTGCACTGGCCTAGCCCGACCCTTTAATGATTGTAGAATACCTATTTTACCCCCCAAATTAGAAAGTAAAAACTAAAAAGTAAAAACATGTTCATATTTTAAATAATGGTTATATTTGGTATCATTTATTAATTTATTGTCATTTTTTTGGGTTTGCATGAGTGGGCCGGAATATAAGAGCACATTTTAAAGAGGGTCCATTTAAAAATCGGTTAAAGCCCGTTTAACATTAAACATGTCCGTAGCCCAATTAAGGCCCGACTAAAGCCCGATTAAGGTGGCCCGATTATAGCCCGAGGCCGACCGACCGAATATAAAGTGTACCATGCCCTCAATAACTAAGCCCGATTAGTTAAATGGGCGGACACGGTGTAGCCTTTGAAAGTCTTCAAGCCCGATTAAGCCCGATCGAAACCGAACCGACCCGACCGGTTGACACCCCTATGATGAACCTTAGATTTGTAAAAAAACTTGAAAATCTAAGGTTAAAATTGAAAAAAGTGAGTAAAGATTCAAGAACTTACTATTCAAATTTTTCAACTTTCAAGTTCAAGGTTCTTCTTGGACTATGTTTTTCTCCTTCTTTGAACCATTCACTTCGACAATGTTTCTTTCAATCTACCATTTGAGTCTCCAAAAAGGTGTGTGAATCAAAGGGGAAGAAAGAAGAGAAATATAAAAAACTATTGGTGAGAGTTTGAAGTGTTTGTTTCAAACAATAAAAGGCACATTCACGGGAATTTTCATATTTTCAGTCGATATGTACCGATACGGTACCGATACAGTACGATACGGCTCGATACTGCACGATACGGTCGATACATACCGATACGGTACCGATACGTACCGATACTCTCGGGAATTTTCAGATTTTCAAAAGTTCGTATCGTAGAGTATCGTACGTATCGGTACCGATACGGTACGATACGATACGATACGCACGATACAGCGATACGTAAAAGGGGGCCCAAAATTCCCCGTAGCGTATCGGTATGTATCGTGCCGATGCCTACCGATACCGATACGTATCGGCCGATACGGCACGATACGCACCGATACTTAAAACCATGGATGTTGTTCATAGGCTTCTCAAAATAAGACTAATTTATCAGGATATAACTTGATAGAGTGGAAAAAGGAGCCATGGTACCATCGGGTGGACTTTTAATAGCTGGGAATAAGGCTTTGTTTAGATGAGATGACATGTCCGAGATCATCAAATTCTAATCTAAGTGATTCGAGTTATTCTAGTGCAAGAAAATGAATGAATTCAGGGGATGTCTATTTCCCATACAACTTGAAAGCAGCAGCTTGGTTTTCACAAACTATGTTTTAGCAGATGCACTCTCTTCCAACCAGGAAGCTTGGTAAGTAAACTGGCAGAGCTCCTTCGACCTAAACTCTCGTTGTTTCCCAAAGCCATGACTCGATGTTTAGCTGATAAACTTAATTATAAACTAAAGCGCCTTGAAGACAGAAGTTGTTTCTCATTTTGGGTTGCATATGCCAGTTTACTCTGTTATGCTTTTTGATTAGTAAAAAGTACTATTTCCAATTGTCATGTCTCAACTTGTATGACATTGTATGACCTGTTGTATTAAATCATTAATTCAAAGTTGTGAAACGCATCTTTTTTTCTCATTTTCTGATGAACTACATTACAGGATATTTGGAGACGAGGTTGGACTGCACCCTTCTCCATGGTTTTGATGACCTTTGCTGCAGTTCTGCTTCTAATATAATGTCATCAAATTCATTGAAAACAAAAAGGTAAAATTCAAAGGTTCAGGAGTTACTCATCAATTCAGTGCCAAATTGGCAGCATTTAGAAGCACACAATAAGGTTTTTAGATCAATGTAATTTCTTGTCTCATTTCTATATAACCCATTCATCAATTCTTATATGTACAATTGATCTTGAAATAGTTATGGATTGAAATTTCTGATTAATTGTATTATTTCAGCAAAATAAGTACCCCAAAAGAACTCCGTTTTGATTCTGTTTGCTTTAAGGGTCCCTGTAGACACTAATCTGTATTCGTACTTACCTTTCTAAGGGATTTCACTCTGTTCCAAGGTTTCTGCCTATCTAGTTTCTCTAATGCCCACTAATACTGATTTTGGGAGAACTCAACCTTATAAATTGATTTTCAAGGTGAGGGAACCATAGACCATATCAATCTACATCAAATCTCTTTTGAAATCGATGTAGGATCAGCCCCCATATGACTAATATGGGATTGTAACAACATGTTCTACTGAATCAAACAGGATCACAAAAGATGAGTGAGAACAGCCCCGGAAGAAATACGACTTTCAAATTCTAATATGGCATCCGATTAATAGAGAAAGAGAGCAACAGAACATAATACATGATAGAGAGAAAGAAACAGAAAAGATGAAAGAATTTAGAAGAATAGAAAACTTCAAAGGCAAACTAATTAAGAATAGACTTTGTAAAGATGCAATTAGAGAAATAGACAAAGGTGGATGTGGAGGTGATGGGTTAGTCAAGGAAAGAGAACATTCTAACTCCATTCTATTCTTGCTAGTCCAAAGGATTTGACAATTGGACAATTTTTGTGTAAGGTTTGACTCAATTTGAAATATTATAAGCCATTTAACGCAGGATTAGAGAGAGAGAGAGAGAGAGAGAGAGAGAATATGTATGAGATTGCGAAGAAGGGGTCCAGCAGTCCATAAGGTGGTAGCATCAGAGATTCCATCCCCCTTGTGGCCGGATTTGACTGCCACGCGAAATTGGACCACCATATTTTGAGTCCCAAAGCATTTGCATGGAAAGATGTAGGGATGTCAATTTCGTATTGAATCCAACACAAAAGAATTGAAACTGGATTGATAGGTTTTGTTATTGTTTTAGGAGAAAATATCACTCCCCTCTTCTGAACTATGATGAAATGTCGAGTGTCCCTGACACATTTTAAAAAACATCTCTCCTCTCTCTAAATACAAAGACTATCCACTATTCCCAACAGTTTGAAATGGCCGTTACCTTAGCCAAAAAATTTTCGTAATACCTAAACTACCCCCACACATGGGTGCTTCTTCCTTTGAGAAATCAAACATGGGTCAACACGTTGTCGGAGAGCATCAAGAGACAAGTTTTTCACCAGATAACTCGTCCGAAAGTTCTCCGTTCAAGTGGTTGTTGTCGCTAAGCCCTATTCTCTTTGCTTGTCATCTCTCTTATCTCTCTTCTCCCGTGACCTAACTGAACCCCAAATTGAAGCTGTACTGCAACTCCCGCTTTCGTGAAGCATAAAATACGTAACTCTTCTCAGAAGCATTGAAAAAATAAAAATAAAATAAAGGAGAGGAAAAGTTGAGTTTTCATACTCTCCAACCAATGTAATTGGTGTGATTCACAAAATTGAGATCCTTCCATAGAATTAACAATATGTGAAGAAGATATGAAAACCCGTCAAGACCCAAATTGGACTTTTAACCAATAAAGGAGAAAGGAGGTGGAGGAACTAAGGGATCTGATACAGACCGTCTTGTGTAACAAGAGGGTAATCAGCGGCGGAGAGGTTAATGAACCAATCCCAAAGCAGGGAGAGTCGGAGGAGATTGGAAGCACCATGGAGAGTAAAAGCAATAGCGGAGGAGCCGCGTGGGTAAGAAAAATCGGCTTTCCCAATGACAGTGACATTCTGAAAGTCACGAAAGACAGGGATGGATTGAACAGTGAAAGCGAGTTGGTGTTACTGGGACTGGGAAGCAGTGAGGTCTAGGTGAAGAGGTATTGGTTGTTGGGGTGGTTATTGGTTCTTACCTCCTTCAGCTCAGAGAAACTCTCTGGTATCTCTCCTGTGGGGAGAATTTTCCACCGGAATTTGAGTATTTAATCTCGCTACGGAAGCTCGATATCAGCAGCTGTAACTCAGAGTATATGTCGGGGATTTCACCAGTGAAAAAATTGCCGCCAGATGCAGGTGTTTGAGCTGCTTCCGCTTGATGATCTGGAGCTTTAAAATGCCAGAGAAATTGTTGTTATACATGTCAAACACCTCCAACTCAGGTAATTTGCCGGCGATTTCCTCATGTAGCTCACTAGAGATAACATTGTTGCAAACGTTGAGGTACTTGAAAGCAGTCAGGTTTGAAGGAAAATTAAGCATTCCTATAAAACATGATCTTATCAATAAACTATAAATCAATACCCTAAATCAGTACAGAGATGGATTGTATACCATTCATCGACGAAACATGGATGTCAGCGGAATTTGAAGAAACCATTGATGTCTCTCTTTGCTAGAATGTATGTAACAATGGAGTAGAGTTTCTTTCTCCTTACCTTATCCGTATGCTCACTCACAAATGGGGAATCAGTACGCGTATCAAGGTGGAGAGAGGACCCTAATAGTCTTCCATTACTTATAACCACCTTCTAGTCTCCCATAATTGCTAGAGTGGTTAAAGGAGTGGAGAATCCCACTCAACTACGACCACCTAATAGATAGAAAGTGGAGTCCAAGTCAAGAGACTTTATACACTGTCTCTCGTGATTTAATCAAATAATAATCCACAAAATAAGAATTTAACAAATTGAATTTATTTACACATTAAATATATTATAACAGATAGATCCAACAATCTCCCACTTTGACTATTAGATCAAAATCACTAAAAACAAAATACAATTGGATTACATCAAATATCCTATCACTTGGTTGTATTACATAATACCTTGAATGAATAGCTCTATTGATGTGAATTATGGTGGTCATGTGTCATTTATGTTGACACACTCCCTTCCATAATTACTACACTAATAATTCCATTCAAATCGGTGCATAAGAATGATAGACAAAACATAATGGTCTAAAACAATAATATCTCACTCATATCAAGATAAATGTCTACATAAGGATAGAGTTGAGAAACATTCAGAAACATCAATAATATGATCAAATAAATATAGAGAGTGTCTATTACATTGTGACCAATAAATTAAACTCTAACAAAACCCATATCTGAAATAAGATCTTCAAAGAGTTTAGGCGCTAATACCTCGGTCAACGAATCAACAATCATCAGACTTGTCTTTATATGAACTATAAACACCTCTTGTTTCTGAACGGCTTCCTTCACAAAATTGTACTTCACTCCAATATGTTTCACTCTGCTTGAATGCTTGTCATTTTTGGAGTAGTACACAGTGGCAACATTGTCACAGTACATTCTCAGCGACTTCATGATGGTGTCGACAACCCGACGCTCTGAGATAAAATTTCATAACTAAATTACCATAGATGTGGCTTTAAAGCATGCCATAAACTCCGCTTCCATGGTAGAAGTGGAGACACAAGTCTGTTTCTTGAACTTCCAAGAAATTACCCCACCAGCAAGTAAAAAGACATAACCAGATGTAGACTTTCTACTGTCGAGGCAACCAGCATAATCAGAGTCTGAATATCTGATCACTTCCAATTGATCAGTTGCTCTGTAAGTAAGCATGTAGTCTTTCATTCCCTGTAAATAACGCATCACTTTCTTGGCAGCCACCCAGTGATCTATACAAGGATTACTGACATATCTGCCCAACATCCCAACTGCAAAGCTAATATCTGGACAAGTACAAGTCGTGGCATACATAAGACTTCCCACAGCTGAAGAATAGAGAATATCTTTCATCTGTTCTCGCTCCAGATCATTCTGTGGACACTAGCTCAAACTAAACTTATTTCCTTTAATCACAGGAGCAACACTTGGTCTGCAATTCTTCATACCATATCTCTCTAGTAGATTATTGATATAAGCTTTCTATGACAGCCTAAGCAATCGACGAGATCTATCACGATATATCTCTATGCAAATCACAAATGAGGTCAAACCTATATCTTTCATTTCAAAATTTCCAGAGAGAAATGATTTTGTGTCCTTTAACAAACTATGATCATTACTAGCAAGTAAAATGTCATCTACATACAGGATCAGAAATATAAACTTGCTTTCATTGACTTTCAGATATATACATTTGTCAAAGGTATTCTCAACAAATCCAAAAGTCATTATAATGTGGTTGAACTTGAGATACGACTGCCTAGAAGCTTGTTTAAGTCCATAGATGGATTTCTTTAATTTACACACTAGACCTTCTTTTTCTTGTTCACTAAACCCCTCAGGTTGGTTCATATGGACTTCTTCTTCTAAATCCCCATTTATGAATGTTGTTTTCACATCCATTTGGTGGAGCTCCAAATCATAATGAGCCACCAATGCTAAATGATTCTAAGTGATTCCTTCTTGGATATAGAAGAGGTCTTATGGAAATTGATGCCTTCCTTTTAAGTGAAGCCTTTTGCGACTAGTCTGGCTTTATGTCGTTCAACATTACCCTTCGAGTCATGCTTGGTCTTAAATATCCATTTACAACCAATCGCTTTGAATCCTGAAGGTAGTTCAACGAGCTCTCAAACATCATTGTCACTCATGGATTTCATTTCATCTTTCAAGCATCTATCCATTTAGTATAATCATTATCATTCATAATTTGTGAAAAACTTAAAGGGTCATTCTTAATTCCAATATCAAACTCTGATTCTTAGAGATACACTAAGTAATCATCCGAAATGGCAGATCTCCTTACTCTCTGAGATTTCCTTTGTACTTTAGGTTCAATTGCACTTTTAGTGTTCTCAATGACAACCTCATCATGGAGTGGTACACCCTCTATAGTTTGTTGTTCCATAGAATCGTTATTAATAATAATCTGTGGTTCCACAGGTTCGATATCAATAGTAATCTGTGGAAGAACAATCCTATCTAGACAAATATGAGTCGGAAGAGAAATTTGAAGCTCCTCAAGCACCACATTTCGTGGTTTCACTCCCTATAATGTCATCATCTTCTAAGAATCTAGTTGTTGATGTTTCTACAATCCTAGTACTATGCAAAGGTGCATAAAACCTGAATCCCTTTGACCATTGATAGTAACCTATGAAATAGAAACTTATTGTCTTAGGGATGAGTTTCTTTTCATGTGGGTTATACAGTCTGGCTTCTGCAGGACAGCCCCATACATGTAAGTGTCTCAAGCTAGGTTTATTTCTCATCCATAACTCATAAGGAGTTTTAGAGACTGACTTACTGGGAACCCGGTTCAAGATATACATGGCTATTTTCAAAGCCTCACTATACAAAAACTCAGATAATGTTGATTTACTCATCATACTTTGTACCATTTCATGAAGGGTATGATTGCGTCTTTTTGCAACTCCGTTTTGTTCAAGCATACCAGGAAGTGTATATTGGGGAGTTATACCCTTCAATTTGAGGAATCGGGCAAATGGTCATTCACTTTGCCCTAAATCTGTATGTCTACCATAGTATTCACCTCCTCTATCGGATCTCACGGTCTTAATCTTCCTATCTAACTTATTTTCAACTTCAGCACAGAATGTCTCAAAAGCATCCTTAGCTTCAGTCTTTTCCTTTATTAAGTAGACATTAGAGTACCTAGAGCTATCATCGACAAAAGTGATGAAATACCTCTCACTAGTTATACAAGGGTTAAAAGGTCCACAAATATCAGTGTGAATTAATTCTAAAAGTGCAATACTCCTTGTGGCAGTCACTTTGTTCTTTCTAGTTTGCTTTCCTTTAATGCAATCTAGACAAGTCCCAAAGTCAATGAAGTCTAAAGTATGTAATACACCATCCTTCACTAAACTTTCTATTCTAGGTCAAGAGATATGACCTAAGCACTTATACCACAAGGTCGAGGAAACTTCACTGTTGAATTTACGTTTAGATCCAACATTCACATGTAGGGAAAGAAGGGATGTCTCATAATTAGAGTCCAAATTCAATTAATAAAGACTATCACATAAATTTCTAATGAAAACTAGAACATTATCTTTGTAACCATTCAAAACATTGTTTCTAAAGTTAAAATTAAAACCCTGATAATTAAGTCTAGACAAAGAACTAAATTCCTAGACATAGTAGGGACACAGAGAGTGTTCGTCAACTCTAGCTGGTATTCGGTATTCATAATGAGCTTGTAAGTGTTGATCACTTGAACTTTAGACTCCATCCGGTTCCCCATGTAAACTACACTCTCACTTAGATTTGGTCTCCGAGTTGAAAGGAATCCCTACATGGAATTCAAAATATGCACAGTGGCACCAGAATCAATCCACTATGTGTTACGAGGAACATCTGCAAAGTTGGTTTGAAACAAACAAAGATAGAATCATTACCTTTCTTTTCAAACCAAACTTTACGCTTCTGACAATACTTACGAAGATGTCCCGCCTTCTTATAGAAGAAACACTTCAATTTGTCAGAGTTCTTTTCCTTGTTATCTTGTGGATTGGTTGTCTTCTTCTTTTGTGCAGACTTGTACTTTCATCGCTTTCTTTTATGTGAAACAAAGTCTGCAACTTGGTTTCCTTATAGCTTCCTCTGTCTCATCTCTTCCTGTACACACAAGTTTCGAAGCTCATTCAAGTTCGACATGTCTCTGTTGGTATTATAGTGGATCTGGAATGCTTCAAAGTTCTTAGGTAGAGATGTTAGAATGAACTCTACAAGGAAAGCTTCACTAATTGTTAGTTTGAGCTTTTCCAACTCAACTGTCACATTAGCCATCTCTATTATGTGGTCTCCAATACCACTTTTGCCATCATACTTCATAGTTACTAGTCTTTTCATCAGGGTGGAGTGGAGAATCCCACTCAACCACAACCACCTAATAGATAGGAAGTGGAGTCCAAGTCAAGAGACATTGTACACCGTCTCTCGTAACTTAGTCAAATATTAGTCCACAAAATAAGGATTTAACAAATTAAATTTATTTACACATTAAATAAATTATAACGGATAAATTCAACAAGGTTTGCAATCTTAATGGGGAGTTCTCCAGTAAGATTGGTGGAGGTAAGTGTAAGATTGACGAGCGTGCTTAACATACCTATCTTCGGTGCAATAAAGCCAAAAAGGGAAACGAGTGAGAGGGATTCCTCAGGTGTGGGGGTAGTTTAGGTATTACAAAAAAAATTTGGCTAACTTAACAAACATTTGTTCGGAACGGTAAATAAAATCGGTGTTTAATGGGAAAGGAGTGATATTTTTTAAAAAGTGTAGGAGGAACTTGATATTTCGCTATAGTTCAGGGGAGGGGAGTGATATTTCTTCTTGTTTTAAAGGAAAAAGTTTTTCCTAAAATCATGGATCTTAGGGTTCACCAATCCCTAAAGAGTTTTAGTAGCTTCCAAAATATCTTCCTGATATGCCCTATGTGCATTTCAAGTTCTGCAGTAAATAGATTTTCATTCACCGTGGCCATAGGAAACTTCTCCTTGTTTTAAAAGAAAATTAGATTTTGGGCAGTTTCGGTATGGTTAGGTTGGAATAAAAAGATTGAAAAAAATCGATAGACATCTAAAACCAATGAAGGTTTGAAATAGAAGCCAGAAAAATCTATGAACAAAAGATTTCTCCATGGCTATGTGACCCCTGCGCCTAAACAAAGGGGGGTGAATGATGTCCCATCCCTATGAAATACAACAACCCCAACCTATGTGGATGTCCATGTGAGCCTCCACATAGAATTATTTTCTCCAAAATCTATACTCTTGCTATATTGGGAAAATGAACACTTCTAATCATATGGCTCCTGCTCCCACTCAAGAGCACACGAAATTATTGCCTCAACCTTATAAAATAACAAATCCAATGCATATTATGCTCCACACGTGTCTCATTGGATCCCACGTTGGTTCAAGGACCAAGCGACCACACAGTGATCTCTTGCCCTTTTGTTGTTTAATGGATTTTTTTCTATCACTTTCCCATATTTGTCCTATGATCCTATTTGTTTGCAGAGGTTTTGGTGGGACGAGAAAGTTATTACCTTTCTCCAAGAAATTAAAAAAAATCTAGATTGTTGGGTTGTGACGGAGAGGTGAAGTTGGAATTTTAACGTTTTTCCTATTGGTACCTTGTCTCCTATTCTCCCTCCGCATCCTTTACGTCAAAAAAGAAAAAAAAAAGTGTTTTCTGAGTTTTACGAAATAAGATTTTTTTTTTCTTTCTTCTTCTTTTCAATATTTAACAGAGGTAAAATAAAATCATCGCTATATGGCCAAATCCATTTCCTCCCTCTTCTTACCAAATAGCCCCCCAAATGCTTAAATGGCTTATATAGCAACGGTAATATAACGACTTCCACTAGGCACACCTTGGGCCACTCACACAAGGGTGTTGAGTACTCTTCATTGCTTTCAGTGAAAGTTGAATAGTTCTCATTCAACCCCGGTATGACCTGGTCCATGCAGTTGTGGGGTCAGCATGGGCCCGTGGGACTAGTCAAGGCGAAAGCTTGTATACTCGTCATTAGCAAAAAAAA